>NW_008751852.1:77559-103843 GCF_000715545.1 Opisthorchis viverrini | reverse complement strand
TTTCTTTATTTTTTTTCTGGATTTGAGCAAATTGTAAGGATATGCTGCGCCGGTTTGGGTACTAAACGCAACAATTTGGGATCAATATAAACCATACTGAATGCGATCGATGGGCAAACTTGCACAGATTGGCAGAAAGCCACCAGTAGGCCTAAGCACGATGGCATAAAGAGAGAATCGATATCAGTCACTGAGGTACAGAAGTCGTGAAACAGCCGCTTCAGGTTTCTAAGTAAAGCAGACTCCATACTAGATATGCCATCATGTAAGTAAATCCGAAAGTTATTCGGGTATGTAACGTCTATGTGACCGCCACTTAAGATCTCACCGCAAACGAATGCCGTTCACTTTATCACATGTTAACTCGAAACACTGGATACGATGAGCGCTGCACACTGTAATAGGTATGCTCCTTGAATAAAAGCTGAAGTTAAGTGGCTTTCCCAAATTTTCAGCATAAAAACGGTTAATTTAATTTTTGGTGGTTTAGATGGGCTTCCGTTTGGGTGGTTGCGCGCTGCCGAAACTGATTAATCTCCTTGGATGCCCGTCGAAAATGAGTTTATTTTTATAGACCTTCGCTTCCTGTAGTATGGATATTTTCATGCGTTCTTAGACCAGATTAGTGCGGAAACAGATCTTGAAGGAGAACTGGATAGCAATTTTCAGTAGTCAACTGCGATGTTCAAGTGATATTTACAATTGTAAACAAGTAAGCTAGTTTCGATAGAAACTCAGTATCCTACAGGATTGCCTGCATTTTTGGCGGGGAACGTTGTTTTGTTATACTTAAACACAAGGTTGCATACCTTCCAAACACGATTTCGGTGCTCATAAGTACCAGAGCCGTTTGGCGCAAAGAAGTTGGGGAAGGCCCACAGCAAACCCGTGTTCGGCCTGTGGAAATAACAAAACCTAAGCGATGAGGCCAGCACCGCTGGTGTACTAGTGTCACGTAGCTACCGATAACTCACTGGTCGAACAATCCTCCAAAACAAACACTCGAGCGCCGCCACCTGGCATCTGAGTCTCAAGAAGGGAGGAAACGTTTGTAGGCTACCCGCAGCTTTCAACGCCCATACCGGCGGTGTGAAAACCTATCTGAATTTTACATCGCAAGCATTTTTGTAGTCCGTGTCCCATTTTCCGCGATTTTATTGCATCTTGCTTGATGCACGTATTGATGGGCTACACTTTGTCTGAGGGATGGCCCAAATAGGAAGGTTTGGTTAGTACCGGACAGATTATGCGTTCGTACATGTGCGGAAACACAGAGGACAGTGAAGTTGCAAGTACAATATACAACGGATAACGCCAGGAAACTAAAGCAACTTTCCATTTAAAAATATGTGCTATGATAGATAATGTTAAAACAACCCAAGACTATGTCCACTTATCCGCATAGAGACATTACGTGGATGTTCCTTTCTTACTGCCTCATCCCGTTCCCTGGTGGTTTGGGACCAGCCGTTTAACTGAACTAAACTCTGTGTGTGAACAGGGTGCCGAGGACAAGTTGGGATGATGATTGACTGAACATTAATTGAAGCTCCTTGTAACCAAGATTAGCAAAACAAATGGCTTAGAACCCATAAGATAATCCTTCCGGCGTTGAACAATTGGATCCCTTTTGAGTATTGTTCTGCTATGTTGCTATGCAGGCCACATTTCCCAAGTGCATTATTAAGAGGAAAACACGGTTGTGTTGGCATAACTTTTCCTACAACGGAGGAAATATTCTGGCTTCTTAACTGCTAATGCATTTCCGAAGCGACAAAAGAGACCCTTCTTCACTTTTTCTCCCGGTACAGCGACGACCACAGCAAGTGAGTTCTTATCAAAAAGATTCCACAAACAGCACAGGCAAGTGACAAGAGATTAACCAAGAAAATATTGAGCGGTTACATCTAAATTTCACAATACATCCCTTTATTTTGTGCTGAAATTGATCGGTTTGAATCAGAATTGGAATGCTAGAATAAAAAACCGATCAGATGTGAAAATTATTGAGAAGAATTCCAAATGTTACTCAAACCTGCATTTACAAGCAAGAAAATGCACATAAGCGTGGCAAAATCTGTCGGGAGGAGTTGTGAAGGTTTACCTCTGAAACGGTATGCATCCATATGCGACTGTATGGCTTATTTGCATAGATCTGCTGCGAAACTTAGTCGATTACTACTATGATATCGGTTTTGCATCCTTGATTAATGAAAGGAAAATAAATGACGCAGTACTGTCTGGACTTGCGTGGATGTCAATAATATTTATTCCTCCCTGAGGAAAACTACCAAAATATCAAACCCGATCGCACACAGACGCCAGTATTGTCTCATCGATGTTTCGTNAGACCATCTCTACGCATCGGGTCAGCAAGTTAGCAGGCTGTTTAGCTAATAGACGGGAAACCTGTATAATATTATTGACATGATGAAACACCATTTTGCCTTGAGCGCACCAGTATCCAGAGCATTACTACATTTGCATATATACTTATAACGGGGTGCTTATTTTGCGGGCAATCTAACGTTTCAAAAGCGACGCATCAGCCTGCTTATAAAATATCGAAAGGGTTTCACGATTCGCATTTTTACTGAATCGCAATAACTGAATCTGATAAGTTCACAAGTGGTTGTTAAAACATCACGTTTGATGGCTGTTTGCGTCGATGTTTGTGACATCATTAAACAAAGGGTCAGATTCTGTACCTGAACAACATGCGAAATCTACGCTGTTTCTCCATTTTATGTAGTCTGTTTGCGCACTGCTATTTGTTCTCTGCGGGAATCACCACTGATGGTACTTTCGTGTCATTAAGTTTGAGATTCCAGAAAGTAGCCAACTCTTTTGCACTTTCTCGAATCAAACTAGAACGGGTTTTAGGCTTTCGTCTATATACAGAATGAGTTCTTATTGTGGTCCGGTACCCAGTCCAACTTTAAATGTTTCAAAAACCAGTTGTAATCCACATTTTCCTCGGCAACCCGACTCTCAGCGGCGACTAGTATTCTGACACTTGTTAAGTTAATCTACTGGTAACTCAGTATGCAAATGCATTTCAAACCATAGGTATCTTTTTCCATCAAAATATCACACAAGCCCAACACTGAAAGATGTTTTACGTTTAACGCCACGTGAGGCACTTACGGAGAATGCTGATCAAATCCATGGCCTTGCCATGGGGAATCCTCTGGCGTCTATAATTCTCCACTGAATCATATGCATTTCAAGGATAAAAGTATAGTCATCCAGAAATCACAGAAAGAAACGCAAAAGCATTTTCGGGCTGTCGAACTTTCTGCACGCTAACATACTTCTTGGTTTAAAATAAGAACTGAACAAGCTGCCCGTTTTTTTTGCTATTCCGATACTATCCAGAACCAGTGAAACCATTTTAGGCTCATTGTTTTGTAAGCACACTCAAACAAGACCAGCAGCAGCTTTGTATCGATGCTATGTAGGAGTGACCTGGTCAAAATGTTAAACAACTGAGTCCGATAAACTCGCATTTTTGTACACATTTGTACTTCAAGTGGGGCACAAACTCTATGTGCACATTCGTGGATCTAATGCCCCCTAGGGAACTAGAAGATAGGGGAACAACAATACTGCCTTACCTCTTGGCATTCTTATTAAACCGAAGTTCAAAGGAGACGTCGGCCAAGACAATGTTCTCTGAATATCACAATGCAGGGAACCTACCACAGAGCCAGGCTGGTTCTTTTCATCATCATCGTCATCATCATCGACAGTATGACATCAGGGTTCAACATCGATGCGTCACTACCGTACATCCATGATTCTGGTACATTTACACACAAAAAATCATTTTTCAATGCCGTCAGTCAAAATTTCATTACCAGCATCCTCCACATCCCAGAACATCTAGCAATTCATGTGTAGGTGCACAATCACCAGCACGAATGGAACTGAAGAGCAACTAGGACAGCTGATGGGAATACGTGCAGCTGAGAATATGAAGGCACATGGACCAATCAGATGAACCGACGCAGCCAAACGCGATCATAACCAACACTGTCAACCTGATCCCTAGTAGGTTATCTAAAATTCCAAAGCTTGCTTATGCCGTTTTCTTTCGCAGATGAAAGCCACCTCTATGCAAGCATAAACACCATTTTTTGTTAGCACCACCTTGATCAACTACTGAAAAGCAATTTGACGTAGTTATTTCTTTACTTTCATAATCTGTTCATTGTTAAGAGCTGCTGTGCGCGACTAAAGAGTCAATGGATCTTTCCCTGTTGTGTTTCATCTTTGCGTATCATGCAGGTCTATTGGGTTATGAAAGAATGTGAATAGCGCTGGAACTCCCAGTGATCTAACTGTTATTACGCAGCTCTTTTCAAATCCCATTAAGTCTTTTCACTCACCCATGGTGTCAGTCAATCAGCTAGGACTAGATACTTATTGGCTTTTCGAGGTTAGCATTTAAGTATAGGTAGTGACGTGCGCAACAGTGAAACTGTTTCACTGGATGCACACTTGTGGGACAATTTCATCAATCAACTTTTCAAGCAATGAAACGTTCAGAAGAATATCTGTTGAACGATCATGTCACTAATAAGTAGTCAGGATGCACCATGTAGCCTTGGTAACAAAAAAACAAAAATGATCTGCGTCATTAGAATAGCACCTCCTACCAGCCGATTGTTCATATTCCTTTTGCATTTCAAAAATGTGAGACAGAAGTACAATGTTAACACAGTCGGTGAAACCAAAAATGGAGCACTCAAATTCAAGTGAACAATTCGGAACATTTCATGCACTCACGAAGTAACGGAAAATGAACATTCTCAGTAGGGAACTCCATAATGAAAATAATTTTGATGAGATCTACATGCGCTCCGTCGAAGAGAAATTGCTGGAATTCCCAACGCTAAAAAATTATTTCCTGTCTTTGACGCTGTCTACTAACATTTTAATTTAATAAGTAACAAACTACTAAACTTATATACTGCTATTATGCATTGGAAAGAAAATCAATCTGACTTCCACACTTCAGCTTTTTATTGCGGTTTTGTTGTTCACTCTCACAATACACTCAGTGCAGTGTATTTACCGAGATGATAAATTATTTTTTGCAACAAAGACAGGTGTTGAAAACATAGCTAGTTAGGTGTCTATTTTACTCGAGTGCCAGTGGAAAATAATAATCCACTATGAAGTTTCTGTCTAATGGCGTTGTCAGATATAATAAACTCTCTACTAAATGTACCCACAAAATGGTTGTTTTGCAGACACATTTGCAATTTTCAGTAAGTCTTGCAGCTAATTTTACCTTTTAGTTTTCTTGTTCCATCACTATTTGTGTGGAGAAATGTCAATACATCCAAAACGCATAGATTATAAGGCCAGGCGTTACATTGTGTCACTTCTGCAAGTTTTGTTAACAAGTTTAGTTAAGCAGGAACAATAATTTCCCCAACTGTTTTATCCTAGGCTTACAAATAGTCTTATAAGTGAGATATACAGGGGAATATTTTTTTGCAAAATACATTGCGTCGAATTTCAGTTTGTTTAGGCCTATTATCTCTACTTTTGCTTTGCTTTAGTAAAATCAGCTACCCACAAATATCTGTGATATTCACTTCTTCAAGACAACGACAACGATTGCCACTGGCTTTGAGAAAGAACCGTGCGTAGTATTGAAGTAAAATGTGCACTAATGCAACCTTTTAATGCCTGGAGGAAAAAGATCCATACGAGGAAATAAAACAAGTACCTTCACAGGTACGCGCAGCACTCGTCTGGCCGAAAATCGATGAACATTGCTGCATATCCTTCACAACCCGACATAAGAAGCTTACTTATTTATCATTCCTACTGAAGTATCCACCGGCTGAGATTCTAGAGCACCATGAGTTTTTCGATTTGTCGGTAGCTCTAAGTTGAACGGATGAGCCTCTGATTCGCCAATCCCCAGTCCGCTATTATTACCGACCATCAAACGTAAGATGAATAATATAAGCAGCGAAATCTTTCAGTTTATGAACAGGCTTCTTGTAAAGTTGTTATCCAACGGCATCATTCAAGTTTTTCGGATTACTCCGAACTACTGAACATCTGAATACTTTGCAGTCAAGGAACCGGAAGGGGGTGAGTGTTTATTCTTTGATTAACATAATTACATTACAGACTGGCAGTAAAATGCAGTGCACACTTCTAATACATTCTTCGTTGAAAATGCGCACATGAGAAAATTAACTGCGCTAGAAATTGTTTATCAGATTATGGGTAACAATAGCTGACATTCTGTTTGGGTTTTTGGGAACAACTTATAATCTGTGCATTTTCAAGCTTGCGTAGCTTGAAACCTTATGATTAAAAATCAGCCGCAAGATTTTAAAACGTCCAAGCTCAAAAGTGCTTTTTACTTCGTTGTACCGTCAGTTTAGTAAGATAAGAACCAAAGCGTATGGGTTGTTTCTTTTCATTAACTTTACTTTCTTGTAGGCTGGGAGGAACGTAAGTTAAAAATTGCATTGCGTAAACAAGTAAACACACTGTCGATGAGATCCTGGCTTACATCCGTGATTTTTGTTCGTTTGCATCCTTGGTGCCAGGTTATCATGCTAAATCCGTAGGATCTTTGCATCCAGAACCAAGCGCTTATCTCAAGGAGAACCACTTTTAGAAAATGTTTAGGACAACTAGTGCGAATAATCTTTAACGATGGCAATGACAATAGCAGGGGCGTGTAATGATGACTGCTGGTTTTGTGGTTGATTTATTGCTATATCTTAATATGATGACAACCGCAAAGTACATCCTAATTGTATTGCTCCAGGAGATGTTCAAATCACACTCAATAAGTTTCAGCCTTCCAGGTGCACAAAATAATGTCGAAGGCCCACTGCTGTAAGAAACATGTATATTTCTACACAGAGATGAAAGGGCAAAGATTTAATTGAATTAGAGCAGCGCTTGCAAACCACACACTGATGTTGATTTAAACAGAAGTTCCTGACTTTCTTCCAAAATCGTTTTTCGGGGAGATTGCTTATTCAAAGGAGTGACATAAGTAAAATACTCTTAAAACAATTATTTGTCATTAGAGATCTAAGGAAAGAACCGATTGTGAAATCATTTGGGTAATTCCATGGACAAGCAAAAAGTTAGCTTTCTAACGTTATACGTTAATTGTCACAAATAAAATGTGATATCACTATTTTTTGCTCACTTAAGGAGTGTTTGTTTTTTCTCTGTATTTAGGATATCTGAGATAAACAGAGTAGTAACTGATAATTTGTGTCAGCTTGAGCTCCATCATTTAGTTTCCGTAGGTAAAGAAGACCGCCTCAGTAATTACACTCAAATGGGGGAAAGGAATCGGTTTTCTTTCGAGAGCTGTACTCACTAGCAATTGCCCTATAATGTTCTTTGGTTTTGGGGGTTTCCATGCCCATCTCCTTGAATTGTGGGGCCCAGATAGGGCACGCTAGATTTGCCAAGCTACTCGTCTTGTGATCAACATGTCGACCGTTTGCTGCTATCGGATAAGCCGTCGTTGAACTTGAAACTGTTGTCACCGATTTTTCACAGAACCTCTCTGAAACGGAAACTGTTGTCAATTCCTAAAGTAATGTGATCCTGAGTGAAAAGAAACCTGCTATTGCCTCGCATGGCAATAACGCTTCGAACATAAGGCTTTAGTTCATTAAATGCTTGCCATATTGGAAACTGAGAATTATTCTCCGGCAGCCTAGGTTACCTTGGTGCCAAGAACATTGCAGTGTTCTTCACTGAAAGAAAATCATAGTCATTTAGATAATGAGACAATTTCGTTGCATTATATGGTCCACAACAACAAAACCAAAACAGTTGGAGCAGCAGATATACCTATTTGATGTGGGTCTCCTAACTGAAGAATGAATGGCGCTCGAGCTGATCAACATTCTGACCAGCTTCTCGCAGCCAAACGGTTGCGGTTAAACTACTCCCCAAGGAGTCGTTTGTTTTAGAGTCCCGCGTGTTTTGTGAAGTTTGTACTAGTGTTTTTTAATGAAAATCAAACAGATATGAAGTGCTTTTTGGTTTTTCAGCTTTGATAAGCTTCACCTACAGGCCGACAGCTGTGTCAAATACGCCCTTTCTGTATAAAAACAGCTTGCCGATTTTATGAAAGTTATGACTGTTGTTGCCTAAATAAAACTTCTGTTTAAACTTCTACGTTGAGTTTATAACAACGAAATATTCTCCTTTACTTCCTCAAAAATTGCGAGTGTGCCGGAAAAAATGTTTCAGATTCTGGGGTTGTAAATTGCCATAACTAGTCATAACTCTGTGCGGTTCATCAGCTGTGCGCAACCACCCTGTAACTTATGCGTTGTTCATCCGAAACTTGTTCTGGATTCTGGCTATTTACACATCATAAGAAGAAAGGTATTATCGGGCAGATGCAATACTCACGGTGTTACATAAGAAGAGAATTAAAGACATGATTTGCTGGCACTTTTATTTTTCATAAATTTGAGAAAAAGCGCTCACTTATTTGTCTGCATTTTTCTCATTTCAGCTGCATACACCAATCCACGTAAGCCACACATGATTTGGGACACAATAAAAAAATTCAGAAATGCCTCACATCGTTTTACATAGAACAGGGTATCAGCTTCCCCAGCTTTTTAGGAGGGAATTATTTACACACTATTTGGCTACTTCTACCACTGTTGTACCCTGTATCTCATAGCGGCAAAGGTGACTTTAGAAAACCACGCTAGATTTGGACAAATGGGATTGTGCCTGCATTCAAAGTAGTATAAACCATAAGGTTGCTCGGTGCCTTTTTGATATATGGCCTTATTGAAGATTGTCTTCAACATAACCAGATGCTCAGCCAGTTTGATAGGAGATAGGACGCAAAAAATTAAAAATAGCATGTTTGTTTAAATGATGCTCCTGTCGTTGCCTGCATTAAGCATTATCCTATCTGCCGCAACAGAGAAGTGACGAGCACATTTAAGAGAACGGGTCGAGCGATTTATTCAGCTGCACTTCAAGACAACTGTCACATTCATCTGAAGCAAACGCTTTAACTGGATAATTTCAACACAAATTCTACACATATCGCTGGTACCTACAATTTACAGATGGCGATCTATGCATCCACTCAGGTTTAATGTCATGCTGATTGTTTTCCATCTCGATCGGTTTTGAATGGAGTTTTGCAAAATTTGCTAACATTCTCGAGTACACACTCAAGCAATTATCTAACCAGATCATGATTATGATGCTCAGTGATTTCCGTACGCTCTTAGCAATTTAGCCGAGCTCGAGATTAATTAGAGGCACCACATTAACTCAGTGTGATATGCTAACGCACACACATTGATCGACTTCGACCAACTCACAGCCACAACAACCAGGGCTACGGCAGGTAAGTCGAGCGCATTATTTTTGGGCACTGCGTTACCTGTTCGCCTCCTGTTACCTGTTCGTTATTTCCAAACTCTATTACTTGTTTTGGTTTGCTGAAAATCATGCGCAACAGACCCTGAGTGTCGAAGCTTTGTCGTTGTATTACATGAAAAATGGCTAACTTTGATACTGACAAAACTTGACGCAACCAGATTTAATGCAAATTACACTAAAATTATATACCAACATAAAGAATACTTGAAGGAAAAAAGCGATTATGTTGTGCACTTGAGTATTTCCAGTGTTTTGTTACACAATTTCCTGAACAGTTATTCTTGCAGCATTTTGCTGACGTTTTACGATCTTTTGTTAAGCAGTCTGTTGCCCGTATTTGGGAAATCCTTACGTATAAACATCCCATCGCGTTTGAAATTTCGAAAGTTAGTGTTTTCTATTCTTCGTGAATGGTGTTTCACTTTCCACAAGCTTGTCATAGTTGATACAGTATCTCTTGGCTTGTGGTGCCAAATTACTTCCATTGTACGTAAGCTATTGACCTGGTACTTTTCAGTTAAACTTGGATAGGAAATAATAATGAGCCCATTGTTGTTGGCTTGATCATTTGAAGAATCGAGTAGCGTTGTCGCTTGTATATCACGTATAAATTGAGTCGGGATAGATTGTGCTTGTCTTGATCGTTCATCGCATCTAACTGGAAGGTTGAGCTCATAAGTTTTGTCTGTGTTAATTTAGCCTTCCGAATGAAGTGCAAATGAAGAGCACTAAGAGTAAATCAAGTCAAAGAACACGCTAAATTGTTCTTGTATTTTGAATTCCCAAAAGTCAGTTAAAAATGTACCTAAAACAGACGAAAAAGAGCCCTAGGAAGCGAAGCAACGCCATGCATACTTCATCAACTTTGCTTGGACAGAATTTTACATCTACAGCCAGCGTGACACAGATCCCTGACTGAGAGTTCCAGCGATTGCCAAAATTGATCATAAGAAAGTCAGTTTGTTACAACCCGTGAGATAGTTTTTGTAGACAATACTAATATAGATATTTTTTCTTTATTTTTTTTCTGGATTTGAGCANGATAAGCCGTCGTTGAACTCGAAACTGTTGTCACCGATTTTTCACAGAACCTCTCTGAAACGGAAACTGTTGTCAATTCCTAAAGTAATGTGATCCTGAGTGAAAAGAAACCTGCTATTGCCTCGCATGGCAATAACGCTTCGAACATAAGGCTTCAGCTCATTAAATGCTTGCCATATTGGAAACTGAGAATTATTCTCAGGCAGCCTAGGTTACCTTGGTGCCAAGAAAATTGCAGTGCTCTTCACTGAAAGAAAATCATAGTCATTTAGATAATGAGACAATTTCGTTGCATTATATGGTCCACAACAATAAAACCAAAACAGTTGGAGCATTGGCTTCTGCCTGAAAAATTGTCATTCTATGAACGAAGCAGCAGATATACCTATTTGATGTGGGTCTCCTAAATGAAGAATGAATGGCGCTCGAGCTGATCAAGATTCTGACCAGCTTCTCGCAGCCAAACGGTTGCGGTTAAACTACTCCCCAAGGAGTCGTGTGTTTTCGAGTCCCGCGTGTTTTCTGAAGTTTGCACTAGTGTTTTTTAATGAAAATCAAACAGCTGTGAAGTGCTTTGATAAGCTTCACCTACAGGCCGACAGCTGTGTCAAATACGCCCTCTCTGTATAATAACAGCTTGCCGATTTTATGAAAGTTGTGACTGTTATTGCCTAAATAAAACTTCTGTTTAAACTTCCACGTTGAGTTTATAACAACAACGAAATATTCTCCTTTACTTCCTCAAAAATTGCGAGTGTGCCGGAAAAAATGTTTCAGATTCTGGGGTCGTAAATTGCCATAACTAGTCATAACTCTGTGCTGTTCATCACCTGTGCGCAACCACCTGGAACTTATGCGTTGTTCATCCGAAACTTGTTCTGGATTCTGGCTATTTACACATCATAAGAAGAAAGGTAATATCGGGCAGATGCAATGCTCACGGTGTTACATAAGAAGAGAATTAAAGACATTATTTGCTGGCACTTTTATTTTTCATAAACTTGGGAAAAAGCGCTCACTTATTTGTCTGCATTTTTCTCATTTCAGCTGCGTACACCAATCCACGTAAGCCACACATGATTTGGGACACAATAAAAAAATTCAGAAATGCCTCACATCGTTTTACATAGAACAGGGTATCAGCTTCCCCAGCTTTTTAGGAAGGAATCATTTACACACTATTTGGCTACTTCTACCACTGTTGTACCCTGTATCTCATAGCGGCAAAGGTGGCTTTTGAAAACCACGCTAGATTTGGACAAATGGGATTGTGCCTGCATTCAAAGTAGTATAAACCATAGGGTTTCTCGATGCCTTTTTGATATATGGCCTTATTGAAGATTGTCTTCAACATAACCAGATGCTCAGCCAGTTTGATAGGAGATAGGACGCAAAAAATTAAAAATAGCACTTTTGCTAAATGACGCTCCTATCGTTGCCTGCGTTAAGCATTATCCTATCTGCTGCAACAGATAAGTGACGAGCACATTTAGGAGAACGGGTCGAGCGATTTATTCAGCTGCACTTCAAGACAACTGTCACATTCATCTGAAGCAAACGCTTTAACTGGATAATTTCAACACTAATTCTACACATATCATTGGTGCCTAAAGTTTACAGATGGCCATCTATGCATCCACTCAGGTTTAATGTCATGCTGATTGTTTTCCATCTCGATCGGTTTTGAATGGAGTTTTGCAAAAATTGCTAACATTCTCGAGTACACACTCAAGCAATTATCTAACCAGATCATGATTATGATGCTCAGTGATTTCCGTACGCTCTTAGCAATTTAGCCGAGCTCGAGATTAATTAGAGGCACCACATTAACTCAGTGTGATATGCTAACGCACACACATTGATCGACTTCGACCAACTCACAGCCACAACAACCAGGGCTACGGCAGGTAAGTCGAGCGCATTATTTTTGGGCACTGCGTTACCTGTTCGCCTCCTGTTACCTGTTCGTTATTTCCAAACTCTATTACTTGTTTTGGTTTGATGCTGAAAATTATGCGCAACAGACCCTGAGTGTCGAAACTTTGTCGTTGTTTTACATGAAAAATGGCTAACTTTGACACTGACAAAACTTGATGCAACCAGATTTATTGCAAATTACACTAAAATTATATACCAACATAAAGAATACTTGAAGGAAAAAAGCGATTATGTTGTGCACTTGAGTATTTCCAGTGTTTTGTTACACAATTTCCTGAACAGTTATTCTTGCAGCATTTTGCTGACGTTTTACGATCTTTTGTTAAGCAGTCTGTTGCCCGTATTTGGGAAATCCTTACGTATAAACATCCCATCGCGTTTGAAATTTCGAAAGTTAGTGTTTTCTATTCTTCGTGAATGGTGTTTCACTTTCCACAAGCTTGTCATAGTTGATACAGTATCTCTTGGCTTGTGGTGCCAAATTACTTCCATTGTACGTAAGCTATTGACCTGGTACTTTTCAGTTAAACTTGGATAGGAAATAATAATGAGCCCATTGTTGTTGGCTTGATCATTTGCAGAACCGAGTAGCGTTATCGCTTGTATATCACGTATAAATTAAGTCGGGATAGATTGTGCTTGTCTTGGTCGTTCATCGCATTTAACTGGAAGGTTGAGCTCGTAAGTTTTGTCTGTGCTAATTTAGCCTTCCGGATGAAGTGCAAATGAAGAGCACTAAAAGTAAATCAAGTCAAAGACACGCTAAATTGTTTTCGCATTTTGAATTCCCAAAAGTCAGTTAAAAATGTACCTAAAACAGACGAAAAAGAGCCCTAGGAAGCGAAGCAACGCCATGCATACTTCATCAACTTTGCTTGGACAGAATTTTACAGCAAGTGTGACACAGATCCTTGACTGGGAGTTCCAGCGATTGCCACAATTGATCGTAAGAAGGTCAGTTTGTTACAACCCGTGAGATACTTTTTGTAGACACTACCAATAAAGATCTTTCTTTCTTTATTTTTTTTCTGGATTTGAGCAAATTGTAAGGATATGCTGCGCCGGTTTGGGTACTAAACGCAACAATTTGGGATCAATATAAACCATACTGAATGCGATCGATGGGCAAACTTGCACAGATTGGCAGAAAGCCACCAGTAGGCCTAAGCACGATGGCATAAAGAGAGAATCGATATCAGTCACTGAGGTACAGAAGTCGTGAAACAGCCGCTTCAGGTTTCTAAGTAAAGCAGACTCCATACTAGATATGCCATCATGTAAGTAAATCCGAAAGTTATTCGGGTATGTAACGTCTATGTGACCGCCACTTAAGATCTCACCGCAAACGAATGCCGCTTACTTTATCACATGTTAAGTCTAAGCACTGGATACGATGAGCGCTGCACACTGTAATAGGTATGCTCCTTGAATAAAAGCTGAAGTTAAGTGGCTTTCACAAATTTTCAGCATAAAAACGGTTAATTTAATTTTTGGTGGTTTAGATGGGCTTCCGTTTGGGTGGTTGCGCGCTGCCGAAATTGATTAATTTCCTTGGATGCCCGTCGAAAATGAGTTTACTTTTATAGACCTTTGCTTCCCGTAGTATGGATATTTTCATGCGTTCTTAGACCAGATTAGTGCGGAAACAGATCTTGAAGGAGAACTGGATAGCAATTTTCAGTAGTCAACTGCGATGTTCAAGTGATATTTACAATTGTAAACAAGTAAGCTAGTTTCGATAGAAACTCAATATCCTACAGGACTGCCTGCATTTTTGGCGGGGAACGTTGTTTTGTTATACTTAAACACAAGGTTGCATACCTTCCAAACATGATTTCGGTGCTCATAAGTGCCAGAACCGTTTGGCGCAAAGAAGTTAGGGAAGGCCCACAGCAAACCCGTGTTCGGCCTGTGGAAATAACAAAACCTAAGCGATGAGGCCAGCACCGCTGGTGTACTAGTGTCACGTAGCTACCGATAACTCACTGGTCGAACAATCCTCCAAAACAAACACTCGAGCGCCGCCACCTGGCATCTGAGTCTCAAGAAGGGAGGAAACGTTTGTAGGCTACCCGCAGCTTTCAACGCCCATACCGGCGGTGTGAAAACCTATCTGAATTTTACATCGCAAGCATTTTTGTAGTCCGTGTCCCATTTTCCGCGATTTTATTGCATCTTGCTTGATGCACGTATTGATGGGCTACACTTTGTCTGAGGGATGGCCCAAATAGGAAGGTTTGGTTAGTACCGGACAGATTATGCGTTCGTACATGTGCGGAAACACAGAGGACAGTGAAGTTGCAAGTACAATATACAACGGATAACGCCAGGAAACTAAAGCAACTTTCCATTTAAAAATATGTGCTATGATAGATAATGTTAAAACAACCCAAGACTATGTCCACTTATCCGCATAGAGACATTACGTGGATCTTCCTTTCTTACTGCCTCATCCCGTTCCCTGGTGGTTTGGGACCAGCCGTTTAACTGAACTAAACTCTGTGTGTGAACAGGGTGCCGAGGACAAGTTGGGATGATGATTGACTGAACATTAATTGAAGCTCCTTGTAACCAAGATTAGCAAAACAAATGGCTTAGAACCCATAAGATAATCCTTCCGGCGTTGAACAATTGGATCCCTTTTGAGTATTGTTCTGCTATGTTGCTATGCAGGCCACATTTCCCAAGTGCATTATTAAGAGGAAAACACGGTTGTGTTGGCATAACTTTTCCTACAACGGAGGAAATATTCTGGCTTCTTAACTGCTAATGCATTTCCGAAGCGACAAAAGAGACCCTTCTTCACTTTTTCTCCCGGTACAGCGACGACCACAGCAAGTGAGTTCTTATCAAAAAGATTCCACAAACAGCACAGGCAAGTGACAAGAGATTAACCAAGAAAATATTGAGCGGTTACATCTAAATTTCACAATACATCCCTTTATTTTGTGCTGAAATTGATCGGTTTGAATCAGAATTGGAATGCTAGAATAAAAAACCGATCAGATGTGAAAATTATTGAGAAGAATTCCAAATGTTACTCAAACCTGCATTTACAAGCAAGAAAATGCACATAAGCGTGGCAAAATCTGTCGGGAGGAGTTGTGAAGGTTTACCTCTGAAACGGTATGCATCCATATGCGACTGTATGGCTTATTTGCATAGATCTGCTGCGAAACTTAGTCGATTACTACTATGATATCGGTTTTGCATCCTTGATTAATGAAAGGAAAATAAATGACGCAGTACTGTCTGGACTTGCGTGGATGTCAATAATATTTATTCCTCCCTGAGGAAAACTACCAAAATATCAAACCCGATCGCACACAGACGCCAGTATTGTCTCATCGATGTTTCGTCGAGTCAGAGCACTGTGCAGTACAATGTGACAGTAACACCCGTGGCATTTTGTGGACACCAATAATATTTATTCATCACTGAGGAGAAACACCAACATTTAACCCCGGCCGTGGCTGTAATGCTGGATAAATATCACGTCTGCTATACGTTCCTCATTTTTATGAGCTAAAGCTGAGTTAGGAATAATTAAACTGTACTAAACCGTTGACGGGTTTTAACATTCTGGAATGTATAACCCTACGGTCACCACGTTGTGTACAGATTACGCTTTTCTACAAGGGTTTCCATTAACCCGCTGCTAGCTTTTGTAGCGTGGTACATTTTTCAAACAGACTGCTAATTTAGGAACGATTTCGGCCACAGGAGAAAGGCTTGAATTTTTCAGTTAGGAAAAGGTGATAAGGGCGGAAGAAATATTCCCTAGCGTTGAATGCGTCACCTGAAGCGGATAAGCTACGGGGATAGTTGGTCACAATCTTAAGCCAGGAGCTCCAAAAACTACACCATCAGAGAGAAGAGCGTTAAACACCGCGAAACAGGTGGACAACAGAGTGCTTACAAAGGTGAATAAGCGTAAGGCCACTGTTGTCCTGAAAAAGAGTGATTATCTACAGCTCAAGCAACATCAACTGAGGGTCCCACCGGGTGAATAGGAGTGAGCATAGGTTGGCAGATATTTGCGATCCGTGATAAACCACTTGGGGCGAGGTAACTGGTATCGATTGTACCCTAAAGGTGCAACTCAACATACCTTCACGGCCTTCTAAAATTCATAAACCAGATGTCCCGGTGAGACCGATGGTAGACGGAATGGGTTATTCACCGCATGAGCTGGCCAGATTCTTGACTGGTGCTTTAAAACCCATTCCCGGGTAATTTAGCACTTACGTCAAGAATTCATATGACTTTGCCAACATTGTAGTGGGGGTCACTGTTGAACCAGATGACATCCTTGTAAGTTTCGATGTCAGTTCATCATATACAAACATGTCAAATTGGACCCTTTGGAGATGGTTAAGCGACTGCTACTAGCAGAAACCAAACAGTCAGAACAGACCCAGCTTACGGTGGATGAAATAGTTGAAGGCTTAAATCGTGCCTGAAGCTCACCCACTTCGTTTTCGACTCGTGGTTTACGATCAAGAACAAGTTCCAGATATTGGATCTTTAATATTTCCGGTATTGGCAGATATATTTATGGAAGAATTTGAACAGAAAGCTCTAAGCGGATTCTTATACCCACCCAAGGTATTCTGGCATTATGTGGATGATACTTCCGTCGTGATGAAACCAGACAAGATAAGCGAGTTTTACAAATATCTGAATGAGTTGAGTCCCCACATGACATTGAGTAAAGAGATAGAGTCCACTTCGGATACACTGGCATTTTCAGACTGCATGACACAAAGTCAGGGAAAACTAAAGACTACAATATACGAGAAGCCAACTGACACAGGGGAAGTTTTGAACTGCTCGTCTGTCCATCTGAAATCGGTATTCGCTAACACTGCTTTATCAATGTTTAAGTGTGTAAGGGCCCTGTGCACAGAAGAGGTCGATCGGACAATGGCCCGAATTGAAGAAAAGAGCAAACTCCGGGGTAGTGAATATCCAGTTAGTTTGATTAGGCATCGATGACGAAGGGTGCTGGTACCGTTGGCGAAACTCAATCTTGAATAGCTTGGACGGGATATCGGAGGTCATTCGAAGGATACTAGACGTAGTTGACATAAGAGTAGCTTTCCAGAGGGAAACACTCTGAGTTCTGCTCTGGTTCATTCGAAGGATTGCCTCTCGGCGAACAGAACCATGGACTGTATCTACAAAATCAAGTGCGACCACTGCATTATGGTCTATTTAAGCATAGTACCAGGGAGGTTCACTCCACAATCGGACAGCGTAAGAGGAGAATAAACAGGCAACATGAATCTCAGGTGAATATCAAGCATTACCAAAATGCTCGGCAACTGCGGAATATGCACTGGACATGGGTACAAGAGATTTAGAAAATGTCGAGGTTTTGGGGCGAAGACTATCTTTCAAGTCACAAAGGCTGATGGCTGAGGCGGTAGAAATCGCGAAGCATCTCCGTGTTAACAGAATAGAAGGCACTGAACTGGCAAGCTTGTAGAGTACGGTTTTGGATTAGTCGAACCGGCACGTGTGATGTGCGGTCATCAGCAGTAGTTATCATCTGAATTCTACTTTACCTCATCCCCCTTAACTAAACTGTCGCAACACCCACAGCCCCACAAAGATCAAGTTAAATCTACCAGTGACAGCCGAGGTGAATCATCAGTTGAGGCACCCTGAAGTGGAAGATTAAAAAACCAAACCCAATTAGAATTAATTTGAAACTCCTACAATCCACAAACGCAAGATTTTGACAACCATACTAATCGACAACAGCCGTTAATTGACACTGAAGACTGATCTAGTGTGATAACCGGAAGAGGATTCATTGATTGGTTCCCCGGTTGCCTTATGACCTGGCCAACTTGGTGACCTGCTCTCTTAGTCTGATCAAGCCTTTGTCAAATGCGAAACGTTTGTTAAATAAAAAACTACCGATTGTTTACCAAGCCCTTCTGAAACATGAGCGTTCGGTCAAAGTCACCCGAGGATGATAGGTTTTATATGAGGTGAAATTATTAGGCACCCTCCTTGAGAGTAATACAATGGCGCTCATTACCAAGGCTTTGATGACATGCATCCAGGGTGGCTACCGGAAGATTTTGTTGATGCGATAATAAGCAAGATCGGGATGTTCTCGCTGGTTCATTTGATTGCAAATGAGAATGTTTTTCCTGTGCGCAGAGGAGACAAATTTTGATCTGAGTGGACGCAAGAGGGACTAAAATTAAGCACGTTTGCCTTATCTTGATATTATGATAACGTCTTTCTAAGTTGAAAATTTTGCTTGTTGTTTCCCACCCACAGCCACCACCAGGCCGCGTAAGTCGTGTTTTTGCTACCAAAAAATTCAAAAAGCAACCAAAATAAAACTGCAGGAGGCCCAATAATAGCATACTAGTTGACCATGCTCGCGATTTCGTAAGAAGAAGTCAGGGAAAACTAAAGACTACAATATACGAGAAGCCAACTGACACAGGGGAAGTTTTGAACTGCTCGTCTGTCCATCTGAAATCGGTATTCGCTAACACTGCTTTATCAATGTTTAAGTGTGTAAGGGCCCTGTGCACAGAAGAGGTCGATCGGACAATGGCCCGAATTGAAGAAAAGAGCAAACTCCGGGGTAGTGAATATCCAGTTAGTTTGATTAGGCATCGATGACGAAGGGTGCTGGTACCGTTGGCGAAACTCAATCTTGAATAGCTTGGACGGGATATCGGAGGTCATTCGAAGGATACTAGACGTAGTTGACATAAGAGTAGCTTTCCAGAGGGAAACACTCTGAGTTCTGCTCTGGTTCATTCGAAGGATTGCCTCTCGGCGAACAGAACCATGGACTGTATCTACAAAATCAAGTGCGACCACTGCATTATGGTCTATTTAAGCATAGTACCAGGGAGGTTCACTCCACAATCGGACAGCGTAAGAGGAGAATAAACAGGCAACATGAATCTCAGGTGAATATCAAGCATTACCAAAATACTCGGCAACTGCGGAATATGCACTGGACATGGGTACAAGAGATTTAGAAAATGTCGAGGTTTTGGGGCGAAGACTATCTTTCAAGTCACAAAGGCTGATGGCTGAGGCGGTAGAAATCGCGAAGCATCTCCGTGTTAACAGAATAGAAGGCACTGAACTGGCAAGCTTGTAGAGTACGGTTTTGGATTAGTCGAACCGGCACGTGTGATGTGCGGTCATCAGCAGTAGTTATCATCTGAATTCTACTTTACCTCATCCCCCTTAACTAAACTGTCGCAACACCCACAGCCCCACAAAGATCAAGTTAAATCTACCAGTGACAGCCGAGGTGAATCATCAGTTGAGGCACCCTGAAGTGGAAGATTAAAAAACCAAACCCAATTAGAATTAATTTGAAACTCCTACAATCCACAAACGCAAGATTTTGACAACCATACTAATCGACAACAGCCGTTAATTGACACTGAAGACTGATCTAGTGTGATAACCGGAAGAGGATTCATTGATTGGTTCCCCGGTTGCCTTATGACCTGGCCAACTTGGTGACCTGCTCTCTTAGTCTGATCAAGCCTTTGTCAAATGCGAAACGTTTGTTAAATAAAAAACTACCGATTGTTTACCAAGCCCTTCTGAAACATGAGCGTTCGGTCAAAGTCACCCGAGGATGATAGGTTTTATATGAGGTGAAATTATTAGGCACCCTCCTTGAGAGTAATACAATGGCGCTCATTACCAAGGCTTTGATGACATGCATCCAGGGTGGCTACCGGAAGATTTTGTTGATGCGATAATAAGCAAGATCGGGATGTTCTCGCTGGTTCATTTGATTGCAAATGAGAATGTTTTTCCTGTGCGCAGAGGAGACAAATTTTGATCTGAGTGGACGCAAGAGGGACTAAAATTAAGCACGTTTGCCTTATCTTGATATTATGATAACGTCTTTCTAAGTTGAAAATTTTGCTTGTTGTTTCCCACCCACAGCCACCACCAGGCCGCGTAAGTCGTGTTTTTGCTACCAAAAAATTCAAAAAGCAACCAAAATAAAACTGCAGGAGGCCCAATAATAGCATACTAGTTGACCATGCTCGCGATTTCGTAAGAAGTATTGCATTCTAACAAGCATTGCTAAGACCAAACAAAAAGGTGTCCGAGGCAAAAGAGTACCAAATGTCAATATACGGCAGCCTTTAGATGGCAACATTTGACTATCCCACCTGTCAATTACGCATTAAGTGGTTTGCAATGTTCAAATGTACCGTCACCACATACGCTCAGAAACTTCACCACATGATCATTACTAGACTGGCTTGTTGTGATAAGAATTACTGAAAGGAAAACACGTTCTTGATCGTCCTGTATTTCAGCGTACTTTCTTAAAACACATGTGATATATTATACAGGAACTGAATTAAAAGAACTCAAACCACAGTGATAACGTGATGTTTTATTGTGTGAGAAGACATGCATCAAATATGTGTCAAGTCAAGTCCATACGTTGTGCGGTCGGGAGTGTGTTTGTCAGTATGAGGGATTTCTTCGGTTTAGATAACAGGCCCCGCCCGATGTGTGGCCCTACCTTGTCCCACTTTAAAGTGTTCCTATAATTCCAGATAAATTGTAGCTTAGACACAGTCCGTTGAATGCAAATGGCAATGGATTTTGAATGTGGATGAATGTTCAACGATACTTTAATTTGGGGCTCATATTCTTTTTCTTCCACTTGCAGCCACGACTACATCAAGTCAGTTGAGTTTTTGTGACCTGCGCTTGAGTACTTCCCTTATTAGTCTTGTTGGGAGCAGCATGAAATTTCAGATCTGCGTTAAATGTAGTGAACACAAATTATCAAGCTGAAACACTCGAGTTTGCGCTGATTCGTACAGGCTTCTGGTTGTGCACATGGACTCCTTTGTTTCACAAATCCGTTAGCAGTGATTCGTAACAGGACCACTCTAGGTTGCTCACCGAACCACCGGCCTCCTTGCTGGCTGCAGGATTTTGGGTATTTGAATACACCCATGTAGCTAGGTCATATTATGAGTAGTAGAGACAGGTAGTTTAGACCATTGACAGTTGAGGGGATTAATAATATCCCCCTAATATTCTGTCCCATTTTCCTATTGTTTTATGACGCTTCTTTCTTATAAGTCGTTCATGCCATTATCGAATATCTGTTTTTGGTGCACTAAGCGTGGGGCAGCTTATGAAAATTTGTTTCACTGTGAGGTAGTATGTGACGAGTCCTGCCGGTTGGACAGTTATACCGTAAATGCGTTAAGTGGGGGAGACCACTTTGGGACTCCCAATAATTAACTCGGAAGCATCTTGTACGTGTGTTATGACCCAATTTAATTTGACCCACATCAACAACAACAGCAACAACCACGACAACAACAACAACTTCGAGTTCCTCTACAAGTGAGTACATGCGTGTGGTATGGACAATATGAATTTGTTTGCAACATGTTTTCATTCTGGGTAGGTCACTCAAAAGTCGCAGTTTACAGTGAATGTCTGCTTTGACGCTTGAGTGGTCTGCTTCAACACTTGTGGGAAGTTTAATTCTAATCCTATCGAACTGGAATACGCCCGGATGAGCAAATTGTTCTATTGCGAAAATTGACCTTATTTATTTGTCCTGGATCCTCCGAATCCAAAGAGGCCGCGGGCGAAATTCCGGAAGGCTGCGGGATACGCCACGATGAAAACAGCTGAGTGACTTTGACTATCTAGTGGTGATGAAGGCAAAGATCATGGTGAGTATTTTGCAGCTGAGACGAGACCAGATATAATCTAGAATTGTGCATTAGAACAGCGTTGTAAATGGGAGAAAAATAATACGAAGAACAGTTCTTATGAGGTTTGAGGGCTTCTTATTTCCCAGTGGATCCGTAGAGAAAATACGATGAGACCCAATATTTCGGGCCTGAAGAACATGACAGTCATTTCGGCAGTCTTATTCTTCTCGATGTGTTCCATGGTTGTTATATGAAAGTATTATACCTTGGCTCGCATTTGCTCAACTGCCTTTATTTTTTAAACTGACTTGAACCACTATTTCATAATTTTCGTTAGTAGGATTTTGATATCTTCAATTGTGAGGATTGAACAAGGTCTCTAATGGAACGGCTTGTTCCAACGCATGTGGACAAATGAAAAAGTAATTTTCATATTGCCCTGGAAATTCCATTCACGAATTCCATGGCCAATTTGGTAATCCAAAAAATAGTGTTTCCCAGATTTGAGGTGGTTCGTTCATCCGATTTGGTCATGGCATACACGCCGATTGATGAAACTTTTGGAGTGTGCATGAAAAGAACATTTGGGTAAGGCCACGTCAGTTAATAACAGCAATTCCGAATTAGTTTGAGGCAAGTTGCTATTTTGGGGCTGTTATTTTGAATCTTTTTTGTTTCGTCAGTAATCTCAACCCCTAAGCATTGGCTAGCTGTGGAAATATAAGCGACATCGGCGAGACCGCTCAGGACTAGCAAGCGAGCATGAATAATAATGGGCGACTGGGCTTTCAGTCAAGTGGTCAATCTCCGGAGACTGAAATACGTCACTGTTTTATTAGCTGTGGTCACGCTTAAACGAAGGAAAACAAAGCCCCGTTTGGCTTCCGGCGTTTCACCCAACATATCAAAAGTGATACTCTGTTTACTTCTTGACTTCAGCGGAAAATGCGGCCGATGATGGTAAGTTTTTGGCATTTTGTCGCACATGGTTTGGAGGGCTTGGGTTCTGCAGTACGCGACAATAAGCAATTTGTGAAGGTTATGTACAGTCCGAGTCTGAAAGAACGAGGGTTGGCCACAGTATGAGGTCACCTAGTGCTATCCATTAGATAGATTTTGTGCTACTTGTTGGGCTCTTTCTCATAGGTGGCAACCCCGTGTTCAATGAATCTTAATACACTGGACAATTTTATGTCCGAGGTAGTTTTACGCGAATAAATGAGCAGCTGGAGAACCACATTATGATCTATCGTGATATCATATGAAGTGATTTCTGCTTGCTATTTGCATCCGTCAACACTGCTTTATCAGACGCTATTACTGCGGTTCTAGAATCAAAAGACAAAACAGTTTTATGCTACTTTTGGAATTTGGTAAAAATTTTGTGAAAAATTCCCATGAGCTTCCACACAGTATTCTACTAGAACCCACGGAGTGTGCACATAGGCGGGGGCGAAAAGTTTTTGTTTGTCTTTTGCTCCTGCCATGCCTCTATCATTTTGCATGTACAGGACCCCGAAAGGATTTGACCCACCTAACTCTGACGTTTGGAGCGTGCGCTTTGGCATTTCTCCACCGGTGCACACCAAACCAGGCTGTATCTTGAGGTCCGATTAGGTGATCCTCTTTACTCACTGTCTGATGTGGCTAATTTCGCCGAAATATCGCACGGCAAACCAATGATGGCCCTAGTCGTATGGTCTGATATACCTGCAGGCCATAATTGTACCTGCACCGCAGGTGATCTATTTACGATGCAGTGCTTTTACCACAAAGTTTACGATTCTCACAATCTATGAGAAAGCCTTAAGCTGTAACTTCAAGGACAAAGGGCTTATTTTATTTGACTGTGACTAAAACGGCCTTCTCGGGCTGTTTGAAAATTAACAGGCATCACGTTGTTTGTAGAAACGAAGGATCGCAACGTTTGTTCTGTGTGGATTAAATAAGACTGTATGTGTTTTTGGTTCGTCAAAATCGGACCCATGCAAATGATTAAAGAACGTTGTGTCACTATTTGGTATCCTTGGAGTGATGAGCTACATGGGAAATTGCTTGTACAAGTTTACGGTTTCTAGAGCATGCTTCAATTTGATTGTTTGAGACATGAGAAATTCGCCGGACTTGCCTTACTAGAAAATGATTACGGCACTGGCACTGGTAAGTGACAGACATTTCTTTTGGTTGTAACGCGTTGTAACAGCACACTCTGCACTAAAAATGGCCATGTTGGGTTGAAGTGGATCCGGTGAGCAGATAGGAGCCATGCTGAACTCTGAGAAACAGAAGTATTGAGAGTCCAAACATTGAAGGATCGTAGTAAGTCTGAGGGCCTTGGATGCTCTAATTGACCTCGCACTTGTGAGGGAGAAGTGGGTTTGCTTGTTGCCTCTGGCAATCGGTCGGAACTGGTTAAATTCTTTCACAATGCCAGTAAAACCTAACGAGAAATGGATCCCTGGTGAACAAAGATCATTTTCATACAACTTTGATTTCCAAACCTACCGAAAGGTTTTACCTAAGGCAACAAAGGATTGCAAGTTAAAGCTCCCATAATCTCTTATGATGCTATGCAGCATCAAGTCAATAATATGAGGGTCTATAGAATGAGGCCAAAATTTTGGACGAAAGGAATCAATATATACAACCATTGAGCATTGCATCAGCTCATCACCAGGAAGGCACGTCTCGCAAAAGTTTGCTTATAAAGTCAATGATTAGGAAATAGTTTTAGAACAGATACTTGATCTTCAGTTTTTCAGAAATGCGGGAACTTCTTCCTGACTTGTGTTTGACATTTAAACAATGTTAACAGAGGCAAACAACAGATACGGATTTCACTCCCACGATCGTCAAAAATACATATGATGGTCTTCAAATATCACACTCTTTTCAATAAGGTATGAGTATATCTGTATCTTTGTTCTAATTGCTTCATAGAATATACGTAATCTAGCTTCTTGTTCTTGTTAATATTTCACAAGCGCTTTCACTCAAAATTGTGGAACTTCCGTTACAGGAAGTGATGATACAGAAAATGGTAAGAATATCACAGATTTCCTCACAACATCTCAAAACGTTTAGGTTAAAATCAGCTTAATTAGCAGTTAAGCGTTTCTTTGGACGTCCAGAGTTTGTTTTGGTGTTGAAAAAGACTCAGCAAATAGTAAGAAAATCTGATGAGCACTAGGCGGGTGTGGGCGCTTGAATATTGTCCAGCAATCACCGTTAATCGTATGAACAATGTCGGGTCACAAAACGTACACATAATCCGCATGTTGTTTTGGCTCTTGTTTGCTATAGGTATCCGAATCCTTGAATTCCTGGTTCATTTATCCGCGTTCGATGAATCGGCTGATTTGTGGGGTACAAATGTCTAGATTACATTTTTGAGTTATTGCCGGGGAAATAAAGTAACTACTTCTCATTCTGACTTTTTTCAGGCGGAGATATAGCGGATGATGGTGAGAACTTCCCTAATGAAAACACTTTTTACTTTACAAATATGTTTATATATGTGGTCAAAAATCAGCGAACCGTTAAGCAGATGGATGCCTTAGGTGGTCATCAGGGTTGTAAAGGCGGACTTTTCGGTTAGTTGAGGTCCCATTCACAAGCGATTTGCACCAGGAATCGACGTGCAAACTTGATTCAATAGGAAGTAAGACTCGCAACTTCACGTATGCAGCCGCTCACTTTTACTTCTGAGATTTCACATCTATGACGGTAAACTTGTCTGGAAATTATAAAGTGCTTTGTTGGAGCCCAGGGGTTTCAAGGTTAACAATGTGGGCTGGTGTGAGTAGAATTGTAGTTTGACTGTTTGAGACTGTGAACTTGAACACAGTAATCTTGGTGGATCACTATCACGCTGTACATCTTGCTTCATATATGGAGCTTAATTTGTCGATAACTAAGGTTCAGAAAGAATTTTTATACGCGCGTCCAAACGTCCTAAATACTATTAAGTGCTAGTGAAGGTATATACGATTCCAAGTGTGCCTACACAATCCAGTCCATGTCAGTCTCGCTTAATCAGAAGTATCCAGATTATTTGTTGTGAGATATCCTATCCCTGACTCGCCGTTTAGTTGCTGAACGCGATCATACAAACCCACGGAACGAGTTCATTGATTTTTCGCCAAACTCTTTACTTTATT
>NW_008751852.1:63653-77235 GCF_000715545.1 Opisthorchis viverrini | reverse complement strand
TTTTCGCCAAACTCTTTATTTTTTGTTTCAACCCCCCCCCCCCTAAAATTCATGCTATGGCTGTTTTTCCCACCAGGAAGCATAAAGTTCTTACGTTTTGTTTATGGTTTGTAAATGAACGAACGTTTTTGTCCATTCAGAGAAACCAATTAAAGCATCTGTGCTTACTTACCAGCTTAGAATTATCCAAAAACACATTTCTGACATCGCCACCGCCACCACTGTTTCCCTTTTCCGTTCATGTTAGTGGAAATTATATTCCCTCTTATACTCCTTAAGACAATCATTAGCTTCTGAAATCTCAGTATAAGCTTTTCATCAGCGTTTATTTCTGATCATGGTATTGTTTTTATGGACTGTTTCGTAATCACCTTGATTAAATCCTAAATCGTTGCTGTTCTGGAAAGCAAAATTATGCTTTTTCTTTCGTTGTTTTATACACATTTCTGGTCTAGGTAGCGCTGATGAGGGTTATTGTAAGTAACCACTATTGCAAATAATGAAAACACCTGTGTGTGTTTTTGTATCATGCACTCCTCTCTTGTTACCTGTAGGTAATTAGGCATTGCAACCTAATAATCTGGACGTTGCATGTGGGAATTTGGTGACAATTTATGGCAGTGTTTGCGGTTATGTCTTAATTAGTCGCAAGTTGGACAGAGGCCTTAGTGCTAAATTTGGTTTTTGTGCTGTTTTTCCATCATTGTGCATCATTGAGCTGCTTGCACCAGCTAGGTCTTTTAAAGTTGTTTTTTAGCGATTCTGCCTGGCAGAATCGCCTCGGAATAGTATTTGGTTTTGCTCCTCAACGCTATCATCACGTTGGCTGTCAAGGCCCACATCATGTCTTTTGCTAAACTAAAAAACTTACTACGGAAGGATTTTCTTCGAATGTGCCACAAAACGACTGGTAACAAACTAAACTTTTGCGCCGAAGGAGACTAATTTAGGATTCGGCAAGTAATCATACTTAAAATAAAATCATTTTGGGGAATTTGTTTCCCCGAGAGACGTACTATTTCACTCGAGAATCTGGTCATGAATAGACACATGTACAGAGGAAATTCATCAGCGACTGGATTTAATCTGAGCACCATGAATGCCGTGAATGTAACTTCGTACGTGCCATCTATATTTATAAAAGCCGTAAGCTGGTGCCGGTTTAACTTTTTATGCTGATTTGACGTAATGATTAAATACAGCTGAAGACTGGGAAAACGATGGTGAGTACTGGTTTTACACGAATGCCTTTTAGATCGATAAGTATGTTTCTAGCTCAGTTTTGTTACCTACAGATCAGTACCGCAAGTTGGCTGCAAACCTAAAACATCATGGATGATTGGTTGCTGTGAATCCCTTTTGTAGAACCAAGCAATTAAAACGTCTTTCTCCTGCGTCTCGTTCATACACTATTGCTTTTTAGCCTGAAGTTTTCCCGATCCAGTTGTACCCTACAGCTCCATGAGCTCACATGAATTTGTTCAATTCTGTGTAAAAAATTATCCTGTTGTAATAGGTGCTTTGCCGATCATCAGGTGTAATTATATGATGTACAAGGTAAACAGCTACATTAATGCGTGAAACTGTTTGTACTACGCTACAATGCACAACACTAATGACCTCTACGTATGTCATCAGTATGGGAGCTAAAAGATTCTCGTCGAGGATGTTTCTTTTTCATTTCATTAGTTGGGCATTTCACGGTAGCCAGTGGCCAGTGACATACGTTGTAAAATAGTGTGATGCGAAACAGCAAGAATTTCGTCTGATTTAGTTAAAGGATCATGAAAATCATTGCATTCTGAGGAAAATCTAAAGGAACCCGAATTTTTTATGAAAATTAGCGACAAAGTAGATGCAAGCACAACGTTGACTAGTTAGGGTGATTTTATTATAGTAATTGCGCTCGGCTCAAATTTAAACAAATGTCTTTATTTTTAGTGGATTTTATTATCAATGAAATTAATTATTCTTCCAGTTGCATGTGAAATTACCAAGGGTTCAGCTGTTTCCCAATAGCTTTTTCTTGAAACAAAAGAGATAGTGTTCAGGTTGTATTTCCTATCCGTTTTATTCAAAATTACCCAATTTTTCAATACTACCACAAAAACCGCGCTTTGGCTACTCAAGAGAGCAATTCCTGCTATTTTTGAGATAAAAAGGTTTTAATTGTGCTACAGTATCCAAAATGTCTGGTAGTTGTGTCCCACTGTCACAGCTCTTCCAGTCAAATTGAGTTTGTCCATTTTTCTTCCCTGCCATTGTGGTGCAAGCATGCATATGAGATGGTTTTGTTTGTCAAAAAATACTACATTATTTTATATATCGTATTGCCGGAAAAAGAACTTGATTCTTCCACAAGGATTTCTTTACAATGAAACTCTGTATAAGTGACCCGTGTTCTGATGAAACTTCTGTTTTTGGCTGGCCGCTCTACCTCATATTTGTAGATAAGACTGTATTTGGTAAGAAGTTTATTTATGATGTTGCGCTTCTGATGAATTTTTGATACCAACTTTGTATAAAATTTCGGATGTTTTCAATGAAGAATTGGGAAACTCGCAAATCAGTAATCTATAATAGTTAGGAATGAACCTGATTTTTTCTCCGTTCGTGGAAGTACATCGAGAGTTAAAAAGCTATTTCACTTCCGCCCCACGAATTTCATCAATTGAAATTACTCGTTTAAACAATTTGATGCTGCTGAGCTACTGGACAGTTCTATCCTTTCAAATAAGACCCAACAAGGGTGGTTGTGGTAATTTTTAAAATGGTGAGCTTTTTGTTACTAAGTGTTGAGTGTTTAGGTATGTAGCTTTTAGGCAAGACTTGTCAAATCAGAATGAAATGATTAAGAATTTTGGTGGGGCTCTTAAACTATTTTTTCAAAAACTTATTGCTGATTCCACTGTTTCTGTAAATTAGAATTTTCGCACACTGTGGTATGCTGCGGAATTTCAACAGTGCGGAATTGTTAGGCAAGTGAATTTAGCGTCTACGAGACTCATATTATTCTCAAATTGCCAACCATAGGTTTACGGTCATGTATTTTTTTTCTACAACACACTTTAATACCTGAATGCTTAGTTTCCCCCCCCCTCGAAAAACAGAAAGTATACGGATGTAAAATTTCCGGTTTTCTCCAGCTCATTAATCCACTTATTGGGTCATCTTTAAAATGCAGATCAGTTCGAGTTTTCGGCTTTTACTCTTTTTCACTCTTCAGGTTTTACCGTAAGGCTGGAGTCCTACAATACTGGAAGTTGGGTGGATTATTTCAAGTCATGGGGTCTGACTCGATTCAGCAACTATGATTTGTGCAACGGAGTGAGTAATATATTTTGCCTTAATTTAATTGCGCAAGCTAAAAATTGACCAATGCAGGGACTGCTGAAAGTTTAACAATTTACAGGAGACTTACAAACTAAAATGTTGAATCTCATCGCGTTCAATCCTTTCTGGGAGTAAACAACTTACACAGGAAGTTTCGTGAACGAAATATCATTTTCGAAAAATGCCTTAAGCATTATTATTCACATACAATTCATTGTATTCTGACTTTTTCACAAACAAATCAGGTGACTCGTATTTTTTCTCATAAATATTTCTAGCACAGTAACACTGACACCAATTTTTAACAACAGTGTTGCTCTTGGCACTTTAAGTCGCTTGTTTTGTTTATTCATAACCAACCCACCAGTTTTTAAAAACTTCGTTTCAGCCCACTTTGTGTGCCATTCCTCCGTTTTGTGCCTCGAGTAGTGGGCAAGAATTAAATATCAAATGGAAAAACATTCATGTATTAATCACGTTACATTTAGTTTGTCCGAACTGCGTTTTTGCTTTGTAGCTGGAATTAGAATTTGAGGAACAATAGAGTTTGAAATCTGAAATTATTTTTTGAAAGAGAAATTTGTTCCACATTCATGTTTTTAGCGCAAACAAACTTCAACCTATGTTACTACATTTATGTAGCAAGCAATATTTACTCCTTGGGACCTAAATTTAGTGCAAAATATCAGGAAACTGAATAAATGAGTTTGGGATTTTTGAAGAAATTACTAATAGGGGCGGTTGGCTCGGAAAACGTTTTGGCACCTAACCTGCAGAATACGGTTCTCTTTTGTCCGTGAGAGGTAAAATTTCTCTACGTTAAGCTTTACTCATAGTGTGTATATAACTGCAAGTGTGAAGATCATTAATTGTAATAATAATAAACCTGTATCAATTAACAACACCCTGGAATTTTGAGAACTGCGTTTCGAATTTGAATGGTTATTTAACGACCGAACAATTTCTTATATTTTAAAATGTTGCATTCTAGAATGCTGTACCAGAAAAATAAAATCCAGTTTGGTCGTACCCTAAACATACTAGCAGTGTTTAGAATTGTTTGTTTGTTCTTATTGCACGAAGTATTTTTATTTGATACTGATATGATATATTAAAAGGTCTGCATCATTCAGATGTGAGGAAATTACAAATTACAATTGTTTGAAAATACATTTTTGACAAATCACAGAAATTTGCGGTAGACACTGGCGTTCCTGTACAAAAATTTAATTGATGTCAAAAGTTGTTCTTTTATTAGTCAATTTTCGGACGATACATTTGCCTGGTACCTCCTAGCTTGGTTTCTTCATACCAAATTCAAATGGTCCTAAATCCACTAATTTGCGACGATGAGCGCGAATATCTCCAGTGAAAATCATTGCGTTGGTTCTCACTTATACAAAAGTGCTGTTAGCTGTTGTGGGGCTCAGCGGTTTACGGTCTTATTCATCTTTGGAAGTACAGATTCGAGATGAAGTGATTTTGTTTTTGAGGCCGTTCTGAAACGCAACACGATCCGGTACATCAAAGCGTCTTTTCGGTTTTTCCTTTTGGGCAAGACATTTTTGTCACTTTGCTAAGAATACATGAGTGTAGTGGGAAACGTATTCACCTCCGAACAGTTTTATATTGCCTGTGGTCGAAAAGTGAATTTTACGAGTCGCTCTTCACTGTTAATATGTGGCAACTGGGAGAAACCCAATCATCCATACTTCGTAGCATTTACAAACCATGATCACTCACTTCATTCACTTATATAAACTTGCTACCCTATAGAAATTGCTCTTAATATTGAGAACAGCTCGAGTGATTTAAGGCAAATGTTTTTTTTTTGACAGCGACATCCGGCGAGGGCAAGAAAGGCCTATACTGAACCTATCAGTTCAGTCGCAAATGTCAAGAATAAACTTACTTGATGGTTGTTGCAGAAGATTGAAAAGAGGGTGTGGTTTCCTCCATGAAGACCAATAGGATGTGTGCAGTTGGGTGTTTTGGGATCTGCTATAAGGTAATAGGATTTTAGAGTGGGCTACTGACCTGCTATTATGCAATACAAATTGCGTGCAGTGAAAAACCGAGTCTTCTCAGTAAACATTCTCTAATTAGGCTTAACAGCTGGTCTAGTAGAAAAGCTTTGGGACACTTGACATGTGGCCCAACATGAGGCCGATTGAAAGCAATAATTAAGACATTGTCTGTGAATGCTGAATACCGAATAACTGTTTTCAAACATCTGCTGTAATTTCATCTGCCTGGTCAACCAGTGCGCGGATTTTCGATCTTTGTTAGCTCTATGTCGAAAAGAGGAACTTGGAGATTGTTCATTCCTGATTATTACGTTTCGAAAAAAGGACATTTGAAACCAACTTGTTGGTAACTTTAACATAACCACACAGCCCACACAACTACAGTCGATAATGACAAGTGACTAATATAATCTTGACTAGAAACTATGTCAGATAGCCGACTGGAATTTAAGTGCGTCGTGTTTTAAAAGGTTTCCACAAACATCTATCTGAATCATCAGACTGTCGAAATATTTTTCAGTTTTCAAGTGGTCGGCATTTGATATTTTGTAAGATGAATTTTTGTTTGCTTCCTTGATTTTTTTATCAAGATGAGACAGGTAGCGGAGAAAGCGAGCACATTTCACGAACTCCAACTGGCATTCTGTCGCACACCCTTAACTTCGGTCAAAGAAATGGATTCATTTGACGAACTCAGCTTATATTTTCTCACAAGCAGCCTGCGAGCAAATCGAGCCTTATGTTTTAGCCGTTTGGCTCTTGAACTGCAAAACATATTCAACATCCGTCCTGTCGGAAATATCCACTCAAGCAAAGTGAGAGTCCAAGGTGGGTAACGTCATTGAAATATTAGCTGATTGTCTGATAAGTCTCAGTAGCCAGAGAATGTGCTCTGACCTTCCGAAGTTTTGCATGTTCTCTTTTATCTCTCATAAACTGTCCCCAGTAACTTTAGAATTATAAAAAGCCATCGGTAATTGACCGATGATTAGCCGGTGTCACAAAAAGAACAAAATGCACTACGTAACAGAACGCGTCATGATTCTTACTGGGATTCCTTTAGTGGCTACCTAGTTTGAATGGACACATCATTTATACCTATGGATTTGTGGCCATCAGATAATTTATGTTGAGCGAATAGAGCAGTTTAATCACCCCACACATGTTAAGAATAATTTCAACGTCTGTACCTATAAGGAAACAGTAAACCTTCGGATACGAGCCTTCGTCCAAATAGTTGCTGTTTCGTCAAGACAATCATGCTACTCGGATTGTCTCACCCAAGCAAGCTTTAGAATTCATGAAAAAACCTTCGCCTCATAAACCCTAAACGCGTATGTTGATAGGTGGACCTCCGACTGATTATTTGTATGAGGCCTTACCACCAGTAACAGCTTAGGCGTGGCTACGATTCGAACAACCTAGTACAAAATCATATTTGTGCTATTTTTAAAGGTTGCCTAGGCTGGTTCCCGTTACCTTCCGCACATCTACGTTAGTGCTAGTACTGTGTAATAATAAAACAAAGAAGCGCTGGCTACTGACCACCAATTTTGTTGTAACAAACTGAGTCTTTTGGGGCTTCAGTAGTCATACTTACAGTATCGGGAGCCACAAATAATTATGTTTAATTTTTTGCTTTCACTTATGAATCTTACCGGCTGTGGAATAACAAGACAACTTTTCAAAAATTTCAACCGACCACCCACTAATTGTGCGCTCTAAGTTTTGACTTCACAGAGCTCGAAATATACGGACCAGTAGATGATTTGCTAGTGTAAAGGATGAAAAATAACCATGTTATGGTTATGGCTGGTTGTCCAGTTTAAATCAATGGTTGCCCGATACTCAAGTTGTGCGTGGAAAAAGACTCCATGTTTTTTAGAGAACACGTCAGTTTCAGTATATTTCTTGCAGCAGTTTATTCCGTTTTTTGAATGATCTGTATACAATAGTGATTGCGCAGTTCGCGCTTATGACTCCCACGACTGACCATAATATCTCCATGTATGGTTTCTTTCTTGGACAAGAATAATAAGTTGCTATTTGTTATTGTTAGTTGTTTTTCTCGTTATCTCGTTGGGGCAGAAAAACTAACCAATCAAACATAGGTACCATAGAAAATTTGTATCCAACAGAGTCGGTGTCACAATTAGGTTCCCGTTGTTGGAAGTAGTTGAACTCACTAGGAGTAAATAATCTTCTATTGCAAACGGGACAACAGAAGTGCTTTGCCATAGATACTTACGCTTAGAACTATCCACAAAAGGGATATATTTTGTTATATTTTGTATATTTTGTTGATTGTTTTGCATTTCAGTGGCTAACGCTTTGGTGGCAAAAGGTAGGCGCTTTGTGTTTGAGGGTGTGTGTAGAGAGTATGAAGCAGATCTGTTGATATTATGGTTCGGTTGACTAGAAGGAAGCAGGCTTGAACTGACACCTTCAGATTTTTAATTCTTAATAGTGAGAATGCGTTAAAAGGATTTCCACCAGACAGGACAAACAAATTGTTCCAATTGTCTTCGGCGTTGCTATTTTTGTTACTGCCAATATTACTACCACTGCTTAGATGATAGTTACTTATTTGTTGAACTTCTCTAGACAAGAGTGAAAGAACGGCGTGCTGAAATTTTTTTCCTTCTCCTAACCAGACACCTTTACTTCATATGCTTGAACATGGACTAAGATTCAGGAACTGTAACGTGATCGTCCAACTGGCGAGTAATATGTTTGATCCACTGTGAACCAACTTATTTTGATCAGTTGGTGGGCTTCATTTGGTCTGTCGTACATGCAATCACTATCAGTGGCCACATAATTGATTTTGATTTAGTAAAATCTATTGAATTTCGGGAGCACCCGGCATAGGATTTTTGAAATGTTGAATGTGCAATTTGGAATATTTCATTGTCGTTGCAAAATGTTAACTCCTCAGAAGTGAACCCATGATGCGGATGTTTTATCAAGTTCTTTTGAAGTTCGAAGCACAGACGTCAGCACTGCCACAAATGAGCTCTAGTAGGAGAGGACTGAGTCCAGTGTTTCTCTTTGTTGTGGATTCAACAGAATGACAGCGTCAGTACGGTATAAAATTTGTGCGAAATAAACTTAAAAGTCCATCCTTAGTGATTACGCTTTTTCAAGAGAAGGAAGCACATAAATTTTTTCTGTTGTTATCCACAAACTAATGGAAAATGTTTTTCTCACAAGAGCATATGTGCTACCGGGCGATGGCCGTTTTATAATAGTTCTCTTGTGACCAGTACGTCTGATTGGCTTGTTTAAGGATTAACCCTGAGTCCCCTCGCCATAAAATAAGCTTGTGCTTTTAAACTGCTTCAGTTGAAATATATCCTTAGTCAATTAACTTACCGCTATGCTATTTCAAGTATTCTAAGCAAGTAAGCACTTAGCAGAATACACTTATTTGCCAACAAATTTGGTTTTGCGAGTGACTCACCTGAAACGTAGTTGAATCTCGGTTGTGATTTTTCCAGGCAACTGAATGTGCTGCACCAGGCCGCCTCATGTTTCAGCTGCTACGATATTCGAGATATCGCGATACATATAAATTTCAGCAACCTTATGAGTAGTGCATTACAGGGAAGAACTATTCATCTTCTGGCAGTACAAGTTTTTCAATAAATATGGACTAATCTTGAGGGCTCTAGAGAGCTCTCGGGACATTTGTTTTCTCATAGTGCAGCCCGGTCTAAATTTTCATCAAACACATAAAACATATGACAGCTTGTACAATTCTCGAGTGAGTCGCACTCGAACGAAGATTTCAGATTTAATTCTGTCTAAATCGAAAGGACAGTATGCCGTCCTATGGAAATGAAGTTATCCTCAATTATTTTAAATGACCCTTTTTAATTCAGTTGCGGAAATTAGTGCATTGCCTCACTCCTAGATATGGGTTGCAAAATGATATAAGGATTTGACACTTGTAGCCTCCGAGTCTCTCGCCAGTCTAAATTCTTTTTATCCAAAAGAGACAATGTTGCAAAAGCATGGAAAGTCTAGAGATGCCGATACTGTTTGGGAAGAAGATAGGAGCTTTCAAATTGCGGTGAGTTTTCAGGTACTGTTCTATAAGAATTCTAACACTAGCAACACCATTTTGGTAATCATTTTCAATATGATCTGATAAACGGCAAATCACAACATCCTATGGGCCGATATTCATTTTAGGTTAAACAGTTTATAATTATGTCGCGTCCATGAAGCTATTTCAAGTAGTAGGATAACTTTATGAAAATGCATACAGACAAAACATTAGGGAAATTTTATTTCTTCCAGCACAAAAGCTAATGAAATTTTGAATGTTGGCTGTTTTTATGGGATACTCAGCAATTTACTAGCCACTTCGGAAATCTCATTTTTCCCAGTTCTTTATCACGTAATCCACTGATTTCACATGGGTACAAGAACTATATCTAAATTTGCTTTGGAGAAACCATCTGAGTCATCCGCCCCAATAAATACACATCCGGTTGTGAAATTTAGAATGTCGCTGGAGGTTTCTGTGCAAAAATAACAAGATACTATTGGGTGTATCATAAGTGGATTTCATTATTGCAGTTTAGAACTAAAATATAAACTACTACCAAAATATTTGGCCAGAGCTGGTCCAGTAAAATATGGTAAGAAAATAACAAAAAAACAAAATAACAAAATGTTGTGAGAAATGAGGTCCCTGTGTTTGAGCTTGTATTTATTGCTACGGGAAGTAACGTACATTATTTCTACCTGCGGTTAAAGCTTCAAAAACATAAACATACATCCAAATGCAACGCATTTTCTGTAGAGTTAAACGGTTTCAAAACTAGCTGCACATCCTTTATTTGGAGCTAAAGTTCTTGAAAGTAGGTTCTTGTAAAATTATTTTGCCCAATGGGCTGAGAAACCACGTTGTGATAACTCTTCTTCCGTATACTTAGAATTAATAAACACTTATTATGTTGCACATACTGCAATGTGGCACATACAGTGGCTAAATGCCGGGCAACATCGAATCTAGAATAAAGCAGCCAATGCTTAACCATCGTGAACTAATTGGTAGGAGGCAAGACACTTCGGGATATCTTCATTCTGCCGTTTTTTTTATGGGGCAGCAATACAGTATTTTGTGGCTCTGCAACATATGGTTTAGTGAAACGAACGTTTAACTCTAAAACTACAAAATAACATCTTAGTTGGCGTTTGCGACTAAAACTGCCAGTCCCAATTTTCCCCCGAATACACAATGCTCCACTCCATATCTTCTCACATGTTTCCAAAAATGTCTAAACAGGGCCTGACAGTAATTACATTAATTAAGTTGAATGGGCTTATCTTTCATCTTTTTCATAGCTTCACAATGCACTTCCTCAAAGCCGAAAACCAATAGCAATCTATAGTGCAACCCTGGAGGAGTTACCCAGCTCCACTTATGTTGTCGTTTTTGAGAACAGTCTGCCTCCATTAGAAAATCCTTTCGGAACGGTTGGAGATTATGAGGTTACCGGTAAGCTTTTGTATTTTCAAGGCGTTTGGACAATGCATGTGTTAGCTTCAGTTCATATTGTCAAAACTGTTTTCTGCTTTGCAACATATGGTCCAGCTCAGTGCAAATGACATTGTAGCTGGTGAAGTCATGTCAAATTTTAGCAGCTGCGCTATCCCTTTGGACTATCAGCAGGGTCTAAAATACTTGGGGTGATTATTTTTGCCGATATAACTGCGTTGGTCTGGTAGCACTAATAAAGTTCAGGGAGTCAATAGGAGTGCTTTGTCAACATGGACATTGTCGAATCGTGCTAGCGGGACGCCTTAGTGCGTGTGGATTGTCCACAACTCCTTGTAGGAATTCATTGTAGCTAGCTTTGCGTACTTGGATCCGTGTAACTATTTTTAGAAGTATCAATGGATAACCAGCCGATATTATGCCTATTCTGCTTTCGTTTGCTTACTACCTTACCATAAACTGTGAATCCGTTACAGAGTTCAATGAGATAGGCAGCAGCAAAAGCATTTTTCCGCCCCTACACTTGTTGTTCTGTACTCACTCTTAGCGGCACTGAGAGGATGTTTGCATGTAAACTAGTTGTGAACAAGAAACAAAGTAGGGCTGTGAACAAAAACAGGGAAACTTTAAACTGAACAATCGAGAAGATAAACTGGTTACAGCTAAAAACGAAATATCAAAATGTGTTTTCGGATTTCGGTAAACGCTGTCAGTCGCAACCCCTTCTGCTTGCCGGATCAAAAGAGACTAAAAATATAGGCCACGTTTGGGTTTGTGCAAAGTTGCATGCAACCCGGCCATTTTGCACAGCCAAAAGCTATGCACAGGGTGTGAACTCAGCCATAGCCAGCTACTGGCTTGCGGATAATCTGGTTATTGGTGAATTGTCGCCACAGCCAAAGCTATGCACAGGGTGTGAACTCAGCCATAGCCAGCTACTGGCTTGCGGATAATCTGGTTATTGGTGAATTGTCGCAAATCCCATTAGCACATTCCTTGGTTGTCAAGTTATTTTAGGCCATTTTTGCTTGAAGTTTCAATAGACATTTTGACCAAACAGATGTGTGGTGACTAGCCCCGGGGTAAAAGGCTGCGGAATCCCCTTTCTGGTCAACTGAACAAAGCGAAATGTAGTGCTTGATTCAGAAGCGAATCCAATGACACTGGCTATTATGGCTGATTTGAATTCTTATTGTTCCCAAGAACTTCCCGGCAGACTGTATCCTTTTTGATGCCTAAATACAAACGTATATTCCAGGTGCAACTGGGACCACTGATTTGTAATTAATGGCTTCCATCAGGAATAAGTAATCGAGAACACTGAGAAAAGATTTGAAATCCTTTACAACAAAGAGGGGAATGTAGATTGGTCAATTCTTAAGTATCTAAAAGTGAATTTAAACATTATAAGATTGGACACTCGAAAACGGATTGAAAAACACGCTGTTCTTGTAGATTCCCTAAATCGTTTTGTAGCCATAAATCGCAAGTACGCTAAACACATAAAGTTAGTGAATCACATAACTCCATCAGATCACGTTTTGAAACTTTATTTGTAAAGGTTGGTGGCAATCTGAAGGACTAACCATCAAGAAGGGTAAGTTTGCAGAGGGGAAAACTTATTTCTAATTGACTGTGCCAGTCCTCATTGTAAATGCGGAACTACAACTATGCAATCCCGTTTAATTCCAGGGCATCCGAGGATGATTGCACAGGTTTGTGACGCAGACGGGAACGTCACTATGACCAGTAAGCAGAACACTTCGGTTATTTCTATTTATCTTTGAAAAATTTTACACGATCATTTCCCGCGGAACCTAATGACCTGGATTATGTTACCTATAGTCTTCGGAATTTCCTTAATTCAAAGTTAAATGATGTCTTCAAGAATACCTTCTGGCTGCTTTGGGAGCTAACGGTGATGACCATGAGCCAAATTGTTTGAAACCGTTCGGCGTTTTTGTTTTTATCTCACTTATAATCTGGTCGGCATTGTTAATGCTTATTCGAATGACAAACATACTGTGGCTTTGAGTTTGGAAACGGTCGCCGACAAATTCAACTCATCCTAGGCTGACAAAGTTATATTTGGAAGGAGTTTACATTTAACGAGGTAAAAAAAACTAAAACCGATGTAGACAATGTTGGTAGTGAGGAGATTTGGGATTTTTGTGGTTATTTCATCCTGCAAGTGAAGCCAATCTATGCTGAAAAGCCGAGAATCACTGTACAGCTGTTTCATCCTTATTGGGAATCATCAGCAGTGCGCATCTCACGAAACTCCGAAGAGTCTCGAAACCGCGACCTCCCGGCTAGTAGTTTGAACACCTAACCGTTCGGCCACGAGTGGCTGATCAGCAGTGTGATTAACTCGCACTTAGACAGGATATAGCGCCACTCATCCTTCAATCATGGGATACACATCACATGTCACACATGTTGACTGGCTCCTCGAGCAACGACAATTATTTGCTTATCGTGAATATCTAAGAAACCTGTGTTGATGTAACGAAGAATCAAAATGACTTCGGTCATCAAAGGCTCCACAGTTACCATAACGAACAAGTTTCTGCGTTACATATTTGTGGTCAAATCAGGATATGATTTGATTGCTGATATCATCATCATCATCATCGACAGCATGACATCAGTGTTCAACACCGATGCTTCACTGCCGTACAACCATGACTTATTTGAAAGCCTTATTGTA
>NW_008751852.1:58060-60256 GCF_000715545.1 Opisthorchis viverrini | reverse complement strand
CTCTCCAGTATAGCTCAATGGATCGCTGAGGTGCGCAAACCGTCACACCACGGTAAGGTCCAGTCTCTTCCTGACGGCTGGCTGATAGCAAAAGTTTCTTCCCTTATGGGTAAGCTAAGCTGCTAAGCCATTCCCTCAACAGAGTTCAACAAAACGTTATCGATGACAACATTATAAACAAGCGATTTTCAAAAACCGAGAAGACTTCTATCCGCTCATGTGTTGAACTCCTGTCGATGCTTTTCCACGACGGTAGGTTGATTCAACGCGACCGCGACCGCCACCGCGACTAAAAGAAAAACCACAGTCCATATGGAAAAAAAACTAAGCATACGCTTTAGTCGCTTGTACTAAAACTTGAACCTGCTGGTGTTATTCGGAAATTCCTACAATGACTTGTCTAGTGGAAGGGATATTTTGTAGTCGCACTTATTCAAGCTTGTTGATATTTTCTTTGTTATCAGTAGATATGCTGATCTTCTAGTTATCTCACTTTAATCACCCTTCTCCTTTATTGCACGTTATCTGATGAACTATTACGCTGAATGGAGTTCAATATGGTCTATAGGTTGAATTGAGCTCAATGAGACTTTTTTGCAAAACATCATAAAAACCCATAATGTACCTCGATTGTTTATTTGAGCGGGCACGCGAGTATGAATCAGATACTAGTCCAACTCTCCGAAGGCAATTTATGAGTCATGTTTGCAGGTATGAATAATACAAACCATTTTCCTCGGGAGCCTTCTTGTCCTTAGTCAACTCCATAATAGGCATTTTTACTCCATTTAAAGAACGATCACTGGAGAATCGTGCGTTATCGAGATTTTTTTAGCAGGATATCATTGAGGAGATTTGGTAGCTTCCTGCTTAAATCCGCAATCCTGACATTTTTACTTATTTTTCCATCGCTTGATGCATATGCCGACGACATTTTGGTATAGTTTTTCAGGCTGAGACAGTAAGCAATACCTCGGAGCCAACACCGATTTCGGATATGCAAAGATACGCTACGCTACTTCTCGATGGGACACGGCATGGGGTAAGTAGCTCACTAACGTGTGAGAATGGTACGCTATTCTGGCTGATTCATCCATAAAACCATAAAAGTGACAACTTGTCACAGCACTTAAGAGTTGGTCGTTTTAAATGAAATGAGATTGCCGGAATGCCAAAGTGACATTTCCCAATGTAAAAACCAATCCGGATGTGGTCATCCAACGTTCGTGAAACTTCCAATGGTACCGAAAATCCATGTCAGTCACGTAATTTCCCTTCGCTACTTCTTGTCGGTAAATATTCATTGTTTTGAGCTGCGTGAATGAATAACCAGACGACCGCATATTCCGCGAGTGATCCAAAGCTTGTGCGCTGTCGTATGTTCGCTCGATTGACTTACCTGTTGAAAATACGTCTCACAGTTCCTGTATTACATGCGACGTTCGCATTACCATATATGTAACTGGTATTTTCACCGTTAGATTCACCAGTTAGGTCATTCAGTGTGCCCCATACTTAAGAAACGGGATGAGTATTTAATCCACCAAAGTTCAGGCACACTCCGGCAGCCAGTATCCATTGACTTAATAAGGCAGCCCTGATGAGTGGTAATGTGTTTAAGGCCACTAAAATTTCACGATTATTCTTTAAATCTCCCATTTTTTTACAGTTAACCTGTTTTTTTAGACCGAGGAAAATTTTGCAAACCGAATCGCACTATCAACTTATTCCAAGTGTGCTAGGCTAAGCTGCGGATCTGTGTTCCCTTGTTATAAAGCTCGTCAGTACTGTGGTTATTCAGGTCGCCGGATTATTAATATTGAGAATTCCAGACCTTCAATGGATCAAGATACCAGAACAAGGCAGTACAAGTGCGAATGTTTCTGCTCACCCTGCCACCATATCATAGTGTGAAGATGGATACTTGAGTAGCCTGATTAATGGCCATGTTCTGCTCCACATCTGATGGAAGGTGAGACTATCGCGGAAGTAATGGAACCGCCTTGCATTGTTCGTTTATTATTGTGCGATGGCCAACGAATATATAGGAAAGTTCGAGGTGACACATGAGGATATTCAGTTTTAAATATTATGTGCATATGGGATGCTTAATTCCTTATCTAAGGACTTGTAAGTGCTTAGTCCGCGTTTTATAATGCACGTTTTTGCCTAAAAGCGGTTTATATATATATATAT
>NW_008751852.1:39165-54430 GCF_000715545.1 Opisthorchis viverrini | reverse complement strand
GTACGTACGTGGGAACTTCAGCTGGGAGCGAAGAAGCCTCCGGGTGCTATTTCATAAAAACTTATCTCCTGTCCATGTGTGAGGCAGACGTGTGCGTCATTATCCTGGCTTATCGGAGTGCCGTACGTGGGAACTTCAGCTGGGAGCGAAGAAGCCTCCGGGTGCTATTTCATAAAAACTTATCTCCTGTCCATGTGTGAGGCATGTGGACGTGTGCGTGCATGCAAACGAACCAAAAAAGGCCTTTTGTAATTGGTTCAACGGCAAAGAAGCAAAAAGAAATCACGAACGGGAATACGGGTTTTTGATTATTCATCAAAATCTGCTAAGTCCTCTCGGTCAGCAAAGCTACCGTTTTGCTGAAAACCCTACCATTCTTTGGAGGTAATATGCACCTTTACGGTATTTATGTGGTGCGCCTTCAAATATGAGTAATAAAACAGCCAAAAAGTTTTTTTTAAGTTTCTCCAGGCATTATGAACTTGTCTTTATAGAACATTTTTTCCATACTTGTAGGGCACCAATTTAGATGGAAGACCTCCAAATGCCATCGATCTGGGCCAGATTCAACAATATCCACCAAATGCGTCAGTGGGATACCATATTTACTATTCTGGTGCAAGTGTTGCGGGAAATCTCACCACCGACTTGGGGGTTCTGGTAAAAACGACAGTTATTGGTAAGAAAAGGAGTATTCGTTGTTATTCCTAGCTGATCACGTCCCCAAGGGTTTCGTATAATTCTCTCCATCCAGCAAAACGTAAAACTCATTATTACGTGACGCAAAACCCACTGCATGTTTTTGTCCTTTTCGAGACCTGCCACTATTAAAGCCGGTGAAATACTTCCTGAAAAAGCAGAAATATTGTTTAGGAATACCATTTTCGCGTCGTTAAAAACACCCAGTCAAACACACAAGTTATTTCAGCTGTATTTTGAGGTTATCGATTAGTAATCACAAACTTGTACGTGCTGGAGCAGTCATATTGAGATGAACCAGTAAACATGGACTGGAGAACAAAAGTGCCACGTTCCGTCGGCCCGCTGTTCCCTCACACTGCTCATCGTTTGCTGCTGGTCTGAAGGCCAGATGTTCACATTCTCAGTTATAGGGTGGCAAATTCATATTTCCGTTGCTACTTGTAAGTTGTACGCAATCCAAGGTCTTTGATAAAATCAGAAGATCTATTTTTCGCTATTTGATATAGACTGAACTGACATGTGCGTTCATCTTACTGTTAAAAAATTTGAAATATTCTTACCGCTTACGAGTTAGCTTTGTAAACTAGACAACAACATGTAAATCGACCAAGGTCTTAACTTGCTTGGAATTTTTTTACAGCTTGCCCGCTGATTACATATGACTGGAGTGTGCTTTGCGCTGGGTACAGACAACAACTGTGAAAATGTAAATCGATCAAGGGCTTAACTTGCTTGGAATTTTTGTACAGCTTGCCCACTGATTACATATGACTGAAGTGTGCTTTGGGCTGGGTAATTAAGTCATTTTAAGAAACGAGTTACTCACGGGCCTCTGAGGAACTTGTCCCCCTTAGTGATACCTAACCGAAGAAGCTTTATTTTCGTACAGTGGTAGTGTCCAATGAGTAGGGGTGTAACTTATGAGCACTGACTATGGGGTCTACTATATTTACTTGAGAGCAGTTTTTGTTAGTTTCTTACCGTTAAAAGGTAGATGTCTACCGGAATTATATTCAGGACACTAAAACACATTATGATGGAAATAGGAGCATTTCCTTTACCAAATGAGCAGACCTTCCCGATGAGGCTCAGTCAACATAAGTCAAAATGATTCTGAAACCAGAATAACTACTGATCTTCAGATAATAGTTACTTTGCCTCTGGAAATAGTTGCGGTCTCCCTTTGGAAGAAATATTGACCACTTGTGACTAGTGAAGAGCAACTTTGTAGACCTTTTCAAGAACGCCCTTCCTTTGGAGAAGTAATATTTTCAGAATCTTTTGTAGTAGCACAAGCTCTTTACACTGGGTGGGGTGAGAACATTTCTTGTAATATACTTAGAATCCAAACACTTCTCAGTCCAGCCTGAGCTTTGGGATCGTAGCTATGTCACTTTACAAATTATCATGACCACTGATATGAGAGAACAATGAATCTAGTGCTGAACAATTGATTTTCTGTTGGCTAAAGAATATGTAAAGAATCGTTCCTAGTTTCATAATTTCCTTTAAGCAGGTCATTTCGTCATTTGCCGCAATGAGCCTTGGTGGGGCTATTTTCTCCGAAGGCTTTCCTGCAGGTGATGTGTTTGGTAACTGGGCAATGATTATGGCTTACTTGAAAAGTTGTGTGTGGCTAGTGACATTTCGAATGGGGCGTCCAGTAGCTGAAAGTGGTTGTCCTGCCACAAATAATGTTCAGTTTTGGAGGATATTACCGCACCCACATAGGCTCCCAGTGTTCAATAACTTCTGGTTTGGAAATCCGGTCTTATGATCAACAAGTTTCAATCAGGTTGCCTGGCAAACAATGCACATACACAGTACGTACATATTTTACCCTGATGTACATCATATATGTCACATAGCCCTATTAGGGCGGAAATCTCAAAATCCTGAATTCGCCAAATTTAGGGAATAAGAACACTCTATTGATCTATCTAGATCCCTTGAATAGATGCACAGGTATGAGGACAGCATATAACTAAGAATGAACAAAGCAGCGTTGGTTAGCTCTTCAAAGAATGAGTATTATGCCTGCATTTTTGTCTTTAAACGGTCTCCTTTCCAGCTTCAGAAATAAACTGTACCCAGATGTCACATCCTCATGCTGTACTAAGTAAGTGCCAGTTTCCACTGCATTAGACTGAAGAAACGAATCCTTGAGCGCTTTGATGTAGATTTAATAATTGCGAATTGTGAATTGAAAGTAATCGTGAGTTCCGCAGAAATTCCTATCCTTAAATCATGATTGAGCAACCCATTCTCATTCTGATACGTTTGCTCTGGTAAGCAAACTACACTACGCCTAACTGCTGGTGACTAACCGTATTTCTTCATTAAACGAGATGGAGAAATTATAAGACAACTCTGGTTATAGGCACATTTTTCCAAAGACATTTATCCAGGGAGAAATTGCAGTTTCACAACTACCCAAATCTTACTATGGATGTCCAAACCTAAGTTCGTCAGTACTAAAAATGATCATAACTAGCACGGTGGTCATCGCAGATTACCCCATCGGGGTCAATTTCAATGCTAGTTATGCATGTATGTAACAGCCGTGTGGTTCAAACTTGCTGAAAAATGCAAAAAAGCCTGAACGCGACCAATTAGGGACCTGAATCAATGTTATCACATAGACCACTATCCTGCTGCGACACGCCATTTGAATTTGGCTTGATTTTTTTAACATTACTCCATTTCTTGGTCAATCTTACATGTTGTTACATCCCAGTTAGGGGGATCGTGAGTGAGAGTAAAACGTTGTCAACAGACCGTTTGTGAAAATTGTCCGTAACGTCAAAAGTATCTACCTGCCAAGACAACAGCATCAGTGCTTCATATTAGTATTTGCCATTATTGTAGCACCGATCCCAACCCTACATTCCACCTCCATCCACAAATTATTTTGGATGGAACAACATTGTCGCTTCTAAAAGCTGCTGCTGAATTAATTTCCAGCACAAGATTTGAAGCCGTTTTCCGATGGCATTTGAAACGCATTTTAATATCACGTCACAAATGGTGAGTGTGTTAGGTTCGAGTGTTAAGAAATGGCATCGTAAAAAGTGCCATCAACACGTACCCCCCAAATGTCTGGCTGAGTATTTTACTTGCCGTCATCTGGAAAACCATAAGTCTATGCATTTGTTCACTATGGTGGAACAATAGTGCAACGGAGCTACTCAAAGCAGAATTCTCTTTATCACATACAACAGTTTTTGTTCCCGTAAAATTATACTGTCATAAATTTTGTGCTGTTGAATATTCACTGGCCTATGCGTGGCAGCATCAGTGAACTGAAGAAGCCAGCGTGTACAAAGAGAAATATCGGACAGGTTTGCTTAAGTAGTTTTCAGTGTATATGAGGTGACCTTGCATTCAGCTACAGACGATAGTTTTTATTAACAATTTCAAAAGCCTTGTAAAATATGAACTTGGATAAATTGTTGAATGAACAATGGCTTTATACCAGTCGGTGTTAGAAGTATTTCACACCATAATTCGTGACACTAGTTCCATAACAGTTATCATGCAACCCGAAAGAGGTATCTGCCTCAAATACTGCAAAATTTGCGAGTGTAACGTAAGGCGCTGGAAAATATCAATTCTTTAGAAGGGAATACCATCCACTTTTTGTAGAACAGGTTCGAGGTTCGTAGTCGTTTCGGATAGGCAGGACATTTGACTCCTAGAGTACTTTTTCAGTCGAAAATATATCCTGAGTGTAAGTTGTTCCAAGAAAAGTGTAGCTATGATCGTTGAGCAGTAATAATCCGTTAGACACTGTGTGAAAACATTTTGAAAAATCCGGACACAGAGTAATTTTAACAACAAATCTTCGTCAGGCAAACAAACTGCCTAATCCAACAGTGACGACAGTTAAACTCTGATTACTTTTCGAACACTTGTCCAGCCACCCTCTAAATTCTTCGCTGACAACTACCAAAATGACTCTGTTTGCAATGTGGAAATATTAGCCGGACACATCTGCTAGGTCAGCCTTTTAAACAGAACAGCTAATAAAGGATTTGTGAAGCAGCTAATGTGGTGGCACCTCGATTGATTTTGTCTTATAATGGGTTTGACAGACAGTATCACCAATTAGGAGTTATTTTGTTGTTCAAGGAGTGGGAATACGGTTCATCCTGCCGGACCGAAACATGCCTTTTCGGTGGAATTGGAGACTGGAGGCCAATGCAACAGCTTACAGACATGTTCTCGAGTGCGCAACAAAATACGTGAGTGTCTAACCCTAATTTTGTTTCGTTTAAGCGCTTCTTGTTTACACTTTCATATGTGACCTACGTTACTGAAGATAAATTTGCCCTTTTTTGCCCGCAAGGTGCCATCAAGTTCAGCTCTTGACAAGTCCAGTCTAATTATATAGCCTTTCTATCCATCGAAAAAATTCACTGAATGGCAGGGCTGTGGCAAACAAAAAATCCTCATGAATTTCTAGCGCAAAATTCTTGATTCGGTTGTGCCCAAATTCTTCCGTTGTTTGAACCTGTCGGTCCAGCTGCAGGTATAGCCACGATAGATTCCAAACAGTAAAAAATCCTCATGAATTTCTAGCGCAAAATCCTTCACTCGGATGTGTCCGAATTCTTCCGTTGTTTGAACCTGTCGGTCCAGCTGCAGGTATAGCCACGATAGATTCCAAACAGTAGGATAGAAGGTTGCGCACTTGCACTCTTTTCAAGGGTGATCTAACACGCTGCGCTCAGAATGAACGAGTAGGTATATAATTGGATGGACGCGAAGCAAACTGCAACCGGCACCACGCGTTCATGTGAAAAGGTCACCACTCATCTTGCGTTGAATTTAATCATGAGGAACCTTGATCACTTCTCTACAGATGGATTTTGATTCATCATGTGGTTATAGCCTGCAAACCGAGCTTTTTGTTGGCAGAAGAAGTTTGAAGTGGATAATCAGTTCTTAATCTCACAAAAAGCCCGCGTTGCATGAGTACGCTCGATTCCACTTCTAAACGCAGAGATTTTCATGCAGGATTTCTTCCATGAATTAACTAGTCTACTTATTACGAAGCTTTCCTGCAAGTGTTCAGGCTTCCACTGTGAAGCTAAATTTTAGCAGAAGTGGGATTGACTGACTTCCCGGATAGTACATCTGTGATCATGGTTGCCATATACATCGAATGCGTTGGGGATCTCGGCAAGAGCGACCTTGAAATTATTCACGCAATATATGTGGTTATATTAGTTTGTATTAGTTATTAATAACCGCGTGGTCAGAGCTAAAAACTCTCCGTTGCAGAAGGAAGCTATTTGTGCCTACTGAGACTCACCAGACCAATTAGGGGATCAAATCCGTATCACTTTGGCTTGTAGATCGGAGTTGTTGAGCAAAGGATAATCCCTTTGCTGACCTGCCCATGATTTATGAGGATATGAACTAGGAATGAAACTTGGTTTACGAGTTGTTTGTTAATTCAAACAAGTCCAAGAGTTACGATTAGCTCGGCTGATTTGATTAAGTAATTTCCAATCATTGACCAGAAAAACGCCAGGTCGTAGGCTCACGAACTGGATGGGTATTGCGTAAGCAGCTTAGGCAGTGAAGTGTGTGTGGTAAGACTACTCCAGCATTCGTCTGCTCCTATAAACAAACCGACTCCAAAGAGTATCGGATTTTTCAGGGTTAACTGTCTCTAGAAATCTTCGTAGTATAAATGCTTGTTATTCAGTCGACTGAGTGGGTGAATTTGAGCGTTAGTGTTTATATACACCAAGTAATTTTTTGAGGCAGGCCTCTAATCATGGAATAGTGGGTGCGAATCAGTCAGATGAAAAAGTCTCGCAACTTCCGTTACTCAACATATCTGAAAGGCATTTGCTAGAGGTTCAAATATCGGATGATTGATAAGAAATGCAGAAATATTCTGCCATATCGTGAAATTTTAGAAGCCCTTAATTTGAACTTTCTACACCCCAAATTGGATTAGAAAATAGACAAATCATAAGTTAGAGTTTCGGGATACACCGCTGCGAAACAAACTTCGGCAAAGTTCAACAACCCGCAAATCCCCATCTGTGTTACATTGAGAAACGAAGGCTTTTATCGCCACCCAAGGCAAGTCTTATAACACGTCTTTGCAAAGCATTTTCAGCTTTGGTTTATATATACCTCTAATTCATAACAGACCCTCTCATGGCATCCGATTTTTCCCATTATCTTTGGAACAGAATGGAGGACACATTTGATATTCCTAATGCAGTTTTTGAACCATCATAAAGGGCATTATAGCCTATTCGAGCACCCCTCAGCAGAGAATGGTACAGTATTGTACGGTGTGACAGGATATATAAGGACAAAACAAAATACGGCATAGTTAAGCAATGCAAGATTATATGGTATGGAATGCTATGGTAAGCAATAGAACGACACAGTATTTTATGGTGTGGTTTATTGTAGTAAATGGCAGTAAAGAATAGTGCGGTGTGGTGTAGTATGTGACGGGGTACGGTAGGTTATCATACATTTGGATGTTGTGTGGTATAGTGTAGTACCATGTACTACTGCACATACTACTGTACAGGGTAGGGTCGTGCGCTAAACTACAGCATAGTATGGTAGAGTGGAGTAGGGTACAGCGTAGCGTAATTAGGAAAAGCAATCTATGGCATTTTATAACATAGTGTGACGCAACATGATAAAGTAGACCATTGCACAGCAATGTATAGCGTGGTATGGTATAGTATAGTAAGGAAACTGAACAGAGAGCTTGATTCTGAACTAAAAAGCCACCAGCTTTTTTTTGCATCACTTACTACTTTGCCAGAAATGCTGAAACACTCAGTATGTTAGACTGAACGATTTGCCATTTTTCTGCTATCCAATTCCTTGTGATTGAAAACCGAAATGCTAATCAGCTACACATTAAAGCATACTATGATGTTTATTTTGCTCAGATTGAACATATGCTGAATGTCATACACTCCTGGGATGGAATTCTTGAGGCGACCTGGATGTATAGACTTGAAACACTCAACGGAGCGAGTGTCATCGTTCATGGCCACATAGAACTAAACGTGTACAGACTGATTCAGAAACACTACCACCTTGACTGGAGTAGTATCGTCAAAACTTTTAACCGAAATTTCATGAACAAGTTTCCATTCCGACCCGTAGGTGAGTTTTTACTGTTCGAATACAATGTCAGTTTTTGAAAGTAGGTACGCGACTGTTAAGTGTCTTTTGTCTATTTTTCCCAAAAATAAATTCGGCCTCTCTACACAGGGGAAGGTTTTATTTCATTTTCGGTGGAAATGACCAAACCTGCACATGCTGCTAAACTTCAGAATGTGCTTACTAATTTTGAAGTATGAAGCATAGGCTTCAAAAGGTCCAGCTCCCAATTCAGATGAACTGTCGTCTGAGTATTCCTCGCTTGGATATTCAGGTACTATACTGTCACGTTAAGTGAATTGCATGGTACAAGAATGGGTGACTTTCAGTACGCTGCTAGAACCATTCGGAGGCTTATTGATACGGTTTTCAGATATTACTAGACAGAGCATGCGTTTGAACCTCCAAAGTGTTTCTTAAAACATGAACTTTGGTTGCTTCTCGATGAAAATGAAAGAAATGAAAGGTTTTCCACATATTACAACCAGTCACTCAAAAGGCTGTGAAGGGTTATGCTTTCGTGATTTCAGTATTTCTAGTAGCTGTAAACTACTCGATGCATTATTGAGGAAATGTGCTGATTTGCTAAGAATGTTCGGCGCACGGTTGATTTGAAGTCGGCTGTTTCGTCTTTATCAGAGCAACGTCATTTTTATTCCCAGCCTGGTATGTGCAATGCAAGAAATGCTCACTAATGCTTCTATCGTGAACTACATTTTGTCATGGTTCTTGCATACTTTGGTACCTATATATTGGTTAGCACTTATTTTACTGGTACGACACGCGCCGATGACAGTATGCTGGATGGTCGCTAGTTAGATCGTTTGATTAAACGAACTACATAGTAGCTTAGGCGCGTATGATAACTCAATTGTTTGGCTAATAAATCGGATCCATTATAAAGCTCCAGGTGACTTTTTAATTGAAAAATGTACAGCCTGCTTATTTTAAAGGAAAGTTGCGTGTGGCTTAACTCAGTAATAGAAAACTATTCATGAAGAAATTTGATCTAATGAAAAACAACAACATTGTTATTGTATCCAAAAAAGGGGTGCTAGGCTAATGCAACTGCAAGAAATAATGAAACGGTAACTATCTTCGTTTTGAAAAGTAAGTAAAGCCATGTTATTTTAACTACTGGCAACATCGACAAACAGCGTCCTATACGTGAATTGATGTGTGATTGAATTAACAAAATAATGTTTGCAAATGCTTCCTGTTCAACGCAGACAGCGGTCTTTTTTTCGGTCATCAGGAAGTAACAAGATTGCAATCACAGTTTGAGAAGTTGTATGCCTAAACAACAGAGTTCCATAGGAATAGCCGAGTGAAAGATTAGCAATTGTTGTTGTCCTTGATTTGAAAAGAAAGCCTATTCCATAGGGGTCATTGTTCTGTCTTTCAGGGGGTATCTCAGAAATCAAACAACCCATACACTGTAGATACATCCCTCTGGCGGCTTTTTTGCTGAAGAAACCGATCGTACCTGTAGCTACGTAGTCGCACAGGGTATCGAGGTTGATTCGTATATACCCTTGTACCATTGAAAAGAGAATAGGCCGGGGTTTATGACAATCAGACAAATACATCACTTGACATGACCAGAAACAACAATCATTCGGTTGGCGAAATTCGATTACTGGTATTATCATTTATTTTTGAAGAGCATGGTCACAAACATAAAAATGGAGTGCAAGCGATGAATGCGAAAGAGTAACTGGAGAATATGGGAGAAAAGACAGAAACGCCTCACCCAAAATCATGCCGACAACAGTTCAAGTTTGAAGAGATGAATCCCAAATTATGTAAAACTTTTGATGTGGAACACGAGTCTACAAGTTTGAAGAGATGAATCCCAAATTATGTAAAACTTTTGATGTGGAAACACGAGTCTAAAGACCAACAACCGAAAAAAGGACAAACAGTGTTGAATACTCTTCAAGGCGCGGTAGGCGCTAGCACAGTCAAGACTCGCACATCAGGCACAAAGTGTCCGTCACACTGGGTCTCGTGTGAGATTAATTGGCAAGAACGTATATTCAAAGCCAAGTGCCACGCATAAGTACACAGAGAGCCCACAATGACAAGCAAACACAAGTCACTGACTGAGACCTCAAGAAGCCCCAGTTCAATAACAGCCTTAGCGGATGAGAAAAGCAGATTTCTCGATAGGAGAAATGTCATCGTTTGGTGAACCAAAAACTCGACACCACAACCGACTGTATGTAGGGCTGAGATCATGGCGAGGGGATATTCATCAGCACCATACTTCTGCTTCTTCTCATTCCACACGGTCACTCCGCGCCCATTCGAGACTATGCTTACGTCCATTGCAGTTGTTCGGCGATCTCGAACAGCGATTAATTCAGGTTTGATGAAGGACGTCGAAGTAGGTGTCCTCAACTCCTCGAAGACGGTGTATCCCAGTCGAGGGAGACGTTTTGCGAGTTCTGTTGTCGAACTCTACAGACACTGTGTTTATGATAAGCCAATTCACTAGCATGCTCATTTTGCAGTCCGTTAGCCCATGCAATCGCAACGATAAGGCACATCCTCCTGCTACCGTTAGCTTATTGGTGGCTGACAAACATAGACTGTTTTAACGGAAAGGTATTCTTGTGCATCAATGCACTCTGATTGGTGCCGCAATAATGGAGTTATTGGATGAAACCAAGCACATAGCTGGGATAAATGTAACCTAGAAGACTGTTTCAAACACCAGGATAAGGTGGAGTCATTAAGTTTTCTTGCGTGAAAAAATCAAACAACAAACATCATCCTGTTCAGTTGTCTGCGCTGAAGTATTTGACTGACCAGTGAGTTGGTATAAGCGATTAATTCTTTGTGACCCAAAGGCTAAGGAGAGTTCGTCTTGAAAACATTTCTTCAGTTCGAAGAGAATTTATTCTTCATTAAAAATGTGAATTATCAGACCGATTTTAGAACAAGACAACCCTTTAGGAGACAACACTGCAACAAGCCATTCTAATTCTGAAGGGAATTTGTGTATGTTTGGACACATTATTGGCCCTCTTTGTGAAATGTAGGCCATGGATATGTTTAAGTAGCCAAGAAACTCCCAGGCCAATCTTGCCCTACACCACATTCCAATCATCGTCAGCGGAAAACAGACTAAAAAATGAGTTAAACATCGATCTCTTCTGAATGCATATGAGTTCACACTTCAGATTTGTCACCATTGAACAGTTTGCGATGCTTAGATGTACAGTATCAAGCCCGGGTGTGAATCCATAAGGTCATCACAGCAAGCCGCTACGTTCATCTTTTCCTCACTTGCAGTGGCTGGTGCCTTACATGCGCTTTTATGATCTACAGACCATTACCATGGCCTAGTGAATGATTCTCATATTTTCAGCCCTATTCATGAGGGAGTTCGGAATCAAGTGCAACATAAATGGCATCGAAGCATTACGTGAGTTCCTTATTTCTGTTGTATTTAGTTCACTCGTTACATTTTTCTGAATTCTGTGAAAAATTTACCAGGCAATCGACTCATCCATGCCTGCACCAACACAGAATATCAGAACATCATCATGTACGTTTATTATAGCCCAGAATCTACGCGCATGTCCGCAGTGGCTGATGGTATTTCCTAAAACCAAGTTATTCCCCATACCAGTAAACTTCACTTGCAGATGCTCACGGGTCAAGACCGATAGAGCGAAACACTGCACAGTTCAAGGGTTTATCAATAGTTTCTATAACAGAGTAAGCAAAGCACATGGCATTTAAAGGGAAACAATATTTCCGAAAATAGTCTTCTTGCAAGCTTGAAAGTGACCTGTTCTATCTTGGCTGAAATTTTTTACCTTCCGTCAGGAAAATAATCAACCTAGCCTTCCGCACTTCGCTTTGATTTGAGATCTCAAGAGTGACCTGGTAGGATGGGCAGACTTCTAGCGTTTAATAGGTTGTGCTCAAACTTTCTATCAACAGTGTCAACTATACCATTTTCAGGAAATACATAGGCATTAGCTCGAAACGTTTCATTCCAGTTGGTTTCGGCAGGAGACAAAGCAGCATAATGAATTCATTTAGATTTTAGCGCAGTTTATTTACTTGGATTAAGGTTCGACCATACAGTAGGTTAGGTAAAACGTTCTTTACGACAGGCTATTTTTTGATGAGTAGCAGCGACGTCGAAATTGCTAACTGGGGATTAGGTGTTGTGATAGCGCCTAAGATGCATATAGGTTTCCCCTGACCCCAGCCAGCAAAAAATATATCTTTTCTCACTAAAAACACCAATAGCGATGTCTTTTATTGAATATTTTCTGTCTACTCGGAACCCCAAATCCTAATAAGTGTACTAGACAAGTCGTCTTTGGACAAACCTGGGTTGATTTGAGGAGGACTCGAGTTTCAACGAGGACTGACATTCCCAAAATAGCCATCCTATCACCTCCCAGAGAGCTGATCAACGGGATGTCTCACTAACGGGAAATTTTGCAACACTGCGACATAGCCAGGTAATTTTGGGTTATAATCTACACCAGCTTTGTATGGAAACATTTCATACCGCGGACTCTCCACCACATCACTTCCTTGGTAGAGTGACCAGAGATTGTCTGGTTGCTGCAGATGTAGCCCTATGAAGGCCCAGTTTAAAAGTATTCACACATCGCTGAGACGGCTAATGGTAGCTTTCTTAGGTGTGAGCGGTTCTCTTCTGATGGAGTTAGTTGAAGCTGTATGTTTCGTCGTGGGTTTAAGCATCGATAAATCTCAAATCTTTGGCTTATGTGACCATTGGTAATGTGTCTTCACCACGTATGATATAGAAAATCACGTGGTCCTTGTCAAACATTTCGGAGCATTTTGACCTGTTTAATGTGAATATTCATACTTTCGATGGTTACTGTATTTTCTTCAGGTAATTTGATGCCACGTATTTGGCAGGCATGAACTAAGAGCTATTTGGTGCAGGTGGACATAAATAACATAAATAATGGATATAAAAGATATAGACACAGTTAGAATGCGAAGTTGTTCTTTCTGTTGACGAGAGTGGAAAGTTTGCCATATGCCTTGACTCTGAAAAATATTTTTCAGGGGCTTCACAGTCTAATCACACGTTTATCAGTTCTACTCTCCCATATGAACGCAGTTTCAGTAACAGTAGCTGGTGTTTATTTGAACCAACGAACTTTTCACAGCCATGTCACCAAACCCGTAGTTGTCTAACTCAGTCAGTTCATCCTGTGACCTATTCAGTGTCAGGATTAATTTCACAATATAGGATTACGCGTTTTTTCCAACTTTGTATGCTTTATGCTCTAATATCCGCACAGATACCAGAGCTAGCTTCTGGATCCTTGTGAACAGGGCTGTGTTGCTATCAAGGTTATCAGAGGTGATTCAGATTACTCCCTGAGATGTGACGCTAGTCTTTGAGTGAGGACTCGCAGCAAAAAAGAAATTGCGTCACCCGGCTCCGGAGTCCTTGCAAAGTTGAGTTATTCTAGCTTATTATGTATCCAGCATACTGTTATAATCACTTGATACAACTCCGAGAGTTGTAGGCACCTTGAGAGAAGTGGGTCACGCCCTCTATCTCCACGGTAATTGCCTCCTCTCTTATATCCACTTACTGCGCCTTAATTTCTCCTGTACTGCATTGTTCCAAGGACACACGCAGCCAAGTGCCTTGAAAGAACTTTAAGTGTTCGCCATCGGCGCGCGAGCGAGTTGAGGAACATATGTCGGCATCGTTGAATACTCGTTGTAAGGTGTATTCCTGCCTGATATCCCTGTGTTGTCGCAACCGATTGAAGATTAATGCAGCTTTGTACTTGTCCCATATCCATAATTTTTTTCTGGAAAACCATGTTATTTGACATGCGAACGAGCTTTTATGCTTCAATTGTACCCCTTTCAAAGTACCACACGATCTAACTTCAATGTAATGATCGTAATTGTTACTTTAGGTCGATGAACTTTAAAACATTTCTGTTTCTAGTTGGTGCTTATGTACTCAACGCTCTCTCGTATTCATTTACTCAACTCATTTATTCATATTCTCATATATTCATTTTAACGTATTTGTATGTGTGGAAGAAGAAATGTGCAATATCAGTAGTTGAGAATTTCTCACAATGGTGTAATTTCAATGTAATTTTTCTCTTCAGGCAAACCGGGAATAGTCAGCGGAGCCATTAAGAAGAACCAAACTTTGACGCTGCTTCTCACCTTGATTGCAATGTGGGTGAATGTCAACATTTTGGAATAAGCAAAAACGCTAACAAAAAGCCACAAAGCACGCTGCTTTTTGTTCCCCAAAAAAATTTTTGAAGGTTTATATACTTGTTGCTTCCAACCTTCTCTATTTTTTCCCGAATACAAGCCTGTACATTCTTGCGCATTCCTCTTGGTTGCTGGTACATCCACTGTTTAATGATTATGTTGCGGGATCTAGGTAGTTCAGGTGTTTTGCTCTGCTCTTGGTCGATTGCACTCCAACTACGGGCTAACAGTCCTACAAACAGGCCAAAAACCATGTTTTTTTAGGTGTATATGTTCTCGGATTCTCGAAGTTGAACAAAGCCAAATGTGTCGGGTGATGTGAAAATGTTAACTTCCTTCGACAAAATCCAAAAGGAGGCTTCAGACAGAAATTGACTCAGTACTCATGACGCAAGCCGGCTCGCAACCAAAGAAGCCTAAGGAGGGGTTACAGTGTTGATGGAGGGGAGTTTTGTCCAAATAAAAGACTGAAAAATACAAGTCACAAGATGTGAATGGGAATATTAAGCGCTCAATGGTGGACATGCAATTTATGTGCATCATTTATTTACTTTGCTAATGTCAAGTCGTTGTAGCAAACCTTTCTGTCTTTTGAATTCTTTTGTAACTCAAATATTTATGAGAGTGAACCTTAACACTACTGACCACTCACTAAATACAACATACGTTTGAAACTGAAACCAGCGAAAGTATTTTTTTTGCAATTTCATATCCTCCATTAACAGCAATATGGAAGTGATCAGCATACCAAGTAAATGTTAGGGAAAGTGTCCAATTATCTATGACTCGAGAAAAGTGTTGGACATACTTCTGACCAAATTTTGCATAACTTCCACCTTAAATTTCTCCGAAATTCCAAGCGCGAGGAGAGCCTAATTTATGCACTGCAGGAAAGGTATAATCATTCACACAACTTTCCTTAGTCAGAAAATTTCGGATTTTCTTGATCAAGTTTATCCCAGGCCGTTATCCCAGCACAAGCCAAAATCTACATTCCAATCGTGCATTTTATTTGGATAATCCGCACTTCCGTCCTGAAAAATTGCACAAACTAGCCCGTTATCTGAAATATAAAGGGAGGAGGACGCTTTCTAATGCGACCACTAATTCATTTCCAGTGTTGGCAAACTCATCTTCTTAC
>NW_008751852.1:6154-35532 GCF_000715545.1 Opisthorchis viverrini | reverse complement strand
CATTTACTCAACTCATTTATTCATATTCTCATATATTCATTTTAACGCATTTGTATGTGTGAAAGAAGAAATGTGCAATATCGGTAGTTGAGAATTTTTCACAATGGTGTTATTTCAATGTAATTTTTCTCTTCAGGCAAACCGGGAATAGTCAGCGGAGCCATTAAGAAGAACCAAACTTTGACGCTGCTTCTCACCTTGATTGCAATGTGGGTGAATGTCAACATTTTGGAATAAGCAAAAACGCTGACAAAAAGCCACAAAGCACGCTGTTGTTTGTTCCCCACCAAAATTTTTGAAGGTTTATATACTTGTTGCTTCCAACCTTCTCTATTTTTTCCCGAATACAAGCCTGTACATTCTTGCGCATTCCTCTTGGTTGCTGGTACATCCACTGTTTAATGATTATGTTGCGGGATCTAGGTAGTTCAGGTGTTTTGCTCTGCTCTTGGTCGATTGCACTCCAACTACGGGCTAACAGTCCTACAAACAGGCCAAAAACCATGTTTTTTTAGGTGTATATGTTCTCGGATTCTCGAAGTTGAACAAAGCCAAATGTGTCGGGTGATGTGGAAATGTTAACTTCCTTCGACAAAAGCCAAAAGGAGGCTTCAGACAGAAATTGACTCAGCACTCATGACGCAGGCCGGCTCGCGACCAAAGAAGCCTAAGGAGGGTTACAGTGTTGATGGAGGGGAGTTTTGTCCAAATAAAAGACTGAAAAATACAAGTCACAAGATGTGAATGGGAATATTAAGCGCTCAATGGTGGACATGCAATTTATGTGCATCATTTATTTACTTTGCTAATGTCAAGTCGTTGTAGCAAACCTTTCTGTCTTTTGAATTCTTTTGTAACTCAAATATTTATGAGAGTGAACCTTAACACTACTGACCACTCACTAAATACAACATATGTTTGAAACTGAATTGGCGAAAGTATTAATTTGGCAATTTCATATCCTCCATTAACAGCAATATGGAAGTGATCAGCATACCAAGTAAATGTTAGGGAAAGTGTCCAATTATCTATGACTCGAGAAAAGTGTTGGACATACTTCTGACCAAATTTTGCATAACTTCCACTTCAAATTTCTCCGAATTCCAAGCGCAAGGAGAGCCTAATTTATGGATTGCAGGGAAGGTATAATCATTTCCTTAGTCAGAAAATCTCGGATTTTCTTGATCAAGTTTATCCCAGACCGTTATCCCAGCACATGCCAAAATCCACATTCCAGTCGTGCATTTTGTTTGGATAATCTGCACTTCCGTCTTGAGAGATTGCATAAACTAGCCTGTCATCTGAAATATAAAGGGAGGAGGAAGCTTTCTAATGCCACTACTAATTCATTTCCAGTGTTCGCAAACTCATCTTCTTACCTGCAAACACTCAGCTCCAAGCATCGTGAGATTTTCGCTGCAAGCACATATTCTCGTTTTAATTTTGTGCAGCGTGATACGGCGTATTTGTTCACCGAGGTTGTCTAAAGGGTGCTGTTTTTTCTCAACAGATCCCAAAGTAATCAGGCGATGTGTCCAGAAATTGTTGGCCTGATTAAGTTTCATACCTGCTGATCAGGTGGAATTTTATCCGTTCGTCAAGCTTTGAAAGGGGCTTGTGAGCCCTTCGTCACCACACGTCAGTGCGCGGTTGAAAGAGTGATCCTTCCACGCGTGACTGCTTATATGGGTTGTAAGAAGTCATCAATATTTCTAACGTAACTGGGCGTCCACGGACTGGAACTGTAGTGCATTGTAGCCTAATTAACTTTTATCCTTTTTGGAGCTGTAGTTCACTGTTTTTTCCTTTATCACAAATGGCTGGTCTCAGCCAGCAGTTCTATCGCCCTACTGTTTGGCTGAAAACATATTTGGCGGAGCTTTCTTTCTTTCATCTTTTAACTGTTACTTTTGTTGTGTTATAGTCTGGCTGTCTGTTTTCTGAATAATCTAAAAAGATCACTTTCGTATGAAGCAGTTTCGCTATGCTCTTCCATTTTTTCTTCTGAGTAGCTGCTACATTTTGGGTTTGGTTGCCTGTTCCAGTGATGATTCCATTCGACACACTTCTGGCTATTTCAAAGCTTCACATTTGATCCCTTGAGCCTGAAGGCTCCGGAGTCCCCTGTTCTTGAAAGACTGATATATTTGGTTGGTTGTATTATTTTAAATGATGGTTTCCGTATTTGAGCACTACAGATACCTGAACCTATGTCTTCCCTTTGTTCTTCTTTGGGTTAGTATGTCCCTGCTGATCGTGTATGTGGGCCAGCGAAAACTTAGAGGTAGTGTGGCATTAATACACTCTGCTGGAAGCTGTTTCTACATTTTATCCACTGTAAGAGTCACTACCCTACTGGCAATGAATTTTGTGTATAATGCTTTCAGTTTTCCTGTTGGCTTCGGTAGGGTTTTCCAAAATGTGTTCGTTGGCATCTATATCGCGCTGCCGTAGCACTTCTGCGGTCACCTTGGAATATTCCTAAATTTAAGGGAACACAGTCAATTTCGCCTTCGTTGTTGATTTGTAGGAGTTACTTTCTTATCAAAGTTTTCTCGGATAAGCATTGCCTTGAAACACTGTATTGACTTTGGATTTTGTCAACAGCAAGCAAGTCTTAATCAGCTAGAGGGCCATCCGGATGCAGGATGATTTTAGTCGTCCGGTTGAAAGTCTCATAAATAACCGGGAAAGACACACCCCAGCTGCTCATTACAATTAACACTAATTTCTGTGTCCCGTTATCTAGAGTCGTGTAGCTGAACTGCATATGCATTCCTCAGCATAAAATGTTTAATTTACCTTGTTTGTGGGTGCACGCAGAATCAGTTTGTGGAGGTTGTGTATGCACAAACCGCCCAAGGATTTCAGGGGGTTTGAGGAGGAAAATCGCACCAAGACTTTTGCATCAGGGAAGTAAAATAGCGATTGTAAGTTTCAAGTTAAATCCCTTGGATTGAGGTCCTCTAAAAGTTATACAGCAACACATTCGGGGTCTACGGGTTATTTCAGAATTGTTGTTCATTCAGTTTGACCAACAGCACTCTCTTCGGCAAACGATGATTCGGCACACGCAACTCATGTCTTCAATGGAAGTACCCGTCACACAACCGAAAACGCGCTTTCTAGCTGCCTCGTTACGGATTCGCCGACACCAACCCACACGAGCTATGGTTCTGAGACAACGATTGTCAAACACCTGAAGACGTCTAAGGTCCTCTGCTCGAACAGGCCAAGTCTCACAGCCATACAACAAAACAGCCCGTACTATAGCTTGGTACACACGTCCTTTGAGATTCAGGGATACACCACTTTGACGCCATAGGTGTCTCAAATTAGCGAACGCGACCCGAGCATTGCATATTCGTGCATTGACCTCATCTATCACACTACAATCAGAACTAATACAACTTTCAAGACATGTTAAACGCTCCACAACATCCAGTACCTGTCCCTGGATTGTAAGTGTCGTGTTCAGTGACCACACATTCACGAGCATGACCTCACACTTTGTAGGTGCAAAGTGCATACCAAAACACGGGATGAACTTCGTCAGTTCATCCAAGAACACATGCTCCTTTTCCACCTCTTCAAACATGAGAACGATGTCGTCTACATATTCCAGATCGACAAGGTTTTCTTCACAGACTATTTGAACACCAGGGTTTTGGAGACCCTCCAGCGTTCTTCTCATTATTTCATCGATCACAAAGTTAAAAAGGAAGGGTGAGTGGGCATCCTTGACGGACACCGTTTTGTGTACGGAACCTTTTGGAGAGCTCTCCGTACACTCTCACACGTCCGGAAGTCTGAGAACACAAGGAACGTATGGTGCTTACAAACTTCCGGGGCATTCCTTGGTGAACAAGAGTTTCAAGCAGAGCAGACCGATCAACCGAGTCGAATGCGCCTCGGAAATCCGGGTCGCTTATACGTATGGCGTTGTCCTAGCACCTGACGAAGTGTGAAGGTTTGGTCGACGCAACCCATACCAGGCCGGAATCCAGCTTGCTGCTCTCGAGCCAGTGTCTCACGAGCCACCGTAATGGGACGAATCATCAGTGACGCCACCACCACCACCGGTGTCAAGCCCATCCCCCTGTGGTTACCACACTCACTACGCACCCCCTTTTTTGAAAACGGGCACTAACACTGACTCTCCCTAGTTTTGTGGGACAGACTCCTTTTCCCAAATGCAAGCAAACAGATCGGACAAGCGCTGACTGATGACTTTATCCCCTTGTTTGAACAGTGCGGGTGGGAGGTCATCCGGATCAGGAGCTCGGTTGCGCCTGAGAGAATATATGCAGTCGTGAACCTCCGAGGCCGTAGGTGGTTCCACGTTCACAATCCAGGGTTCTTCTTCACCTGTGGGCTCTAGATGAGTGCCGACCAGGGCAGTTGTTGCTCGAAGTACTCAGCCCACAGGTCGAGGCGTTTTTCTTTTTTTGAGATGGCCGTTCCATTCTGATGCCCAAAGGTTTCACTCACAGGTGGTTTCCGGAGGTGGTTTCCGGCCGGGCATTACCGGCTTTCTGGGTCTCTTCCATTCCTTTGGCTTTCTGTGTCCATTATACTTCACGGTCGGCTCGCACGCTCAGCTTCACTTGACGTCTGTTAACTCTTCGCAACGGGTTGTGTTCGGGACCGGCTGGGATATTTCTCCGAAAGTCAAACAGTGCCCCCGTTGCGTCTGATATCCAGTGCTTGACTGGATCGTGCCACAGGCAAACTTCTCAGCACTATGCAAACAGATAGCAATTTCGTCCCAGTATGAGTTCACATCTGATGGTGGGGCATGTGGAAGAGACTCCAGAAGACGGTTCTTGTAAGTTCATCTGACATCCGAGTCTGCCAGTCTTTCGGTTGCTAGGCGATTTGTCCGCACCTTATGCGGCCCTGAAAAACTAGGGAGAAGCAACTCCGGACGAGCGCGTTTTCAGAGTCCACAAATGTGTTTTGAACTGACCGGTAGTCAGTTACTGATCCGCTCCATCGGTAACTGATGGCAATGTTGCCTATTTGAGTTTGTTTCCGGTATGCCACTGGGGGACACCAGGTGGACAGACGACTTCCACTATTTCGGAAGTTAGTTCAGCATACAAACAGCCTACGATCAGCACACAGCTGAAGACATTGTTCCATATTGTGTGTACGTACCGAGTCCAATCCATGTCCACCTCCTAATTGAGTCTCAAACACACTAAGCCTGCCCACATGTGCATTCAGATCTCCAAAAACCACCATGATGTCTGAGCTTTTAGCTCACCGCAACAGGGCATTCAGGGCTTCATAAGACCTGTCTTTGACGGCTTCGGAACTACAGCCAGTTGGGACGTAGGCAGACACGATAAACAGACAGCTATCAAATTCCAGCTTGTGAGACTCCTTCACAAACGTTGCCAGGCGAACCGCACAGAGTAGACTATCAACAGGTATCCAATCAAGCAAGGCTACTTCTGCCCAATAAATTAAGGCGATACCAAACCACGCGCACCCAACCGCAGCAGCATCTGCATCACCAGACGTGCGTAGCTAGCAGCGAGTGGAGACTGATGGACAGGTAGTCCAACCATTGTGCTTGCACATTGAGTGCTTTTTTCTGAGACACAGCACACATCAATGCCGAACGAGTCCAGTGTGGGAGCAAGAGCGGCTTGTTTTCTTACTTGTTTCAGAGTGCGGTCGTCAAAGGTGGCTAAACATACTAGGTGTCGAGACTTGAGAATTGACTTGGAGATACCTGAGGATGTTGGCGCCATGTGACGAGCAGACTCTGCACGCAAAACTGATGCATGACCAACGGAGTCATCAGTCCTAAGTGCTGGGCCTAGAAGGAGGGAGTTAGTAATGGGGTGGGGAGAGGGGAAGGAAAAATTAAGTGAGAGAGAAAAAAGTGGGCGTCAGCAGGAGCCTGTTTTTGCTTACCCGGCCTGCTGTATACAAGAAGTAAGGCGACCAGGATAATGGCACCAAGCAACAGCCGGTGTGGCATGAGAGTATTGTGAGTCGTGAACGTCATGGTTGGTCGAGGGCTGGTATACTGCTAGTGGGCTAGAGGACGATGGGGGTCCTCAACCAAAGCCTCTGCCTCAAAAGCCTAACCGCAAAGCAGTTGTGTTTGGAGGGAAACGCAAATGCATTACCATTTCTACCGAACAAGTCGCCACGTATTCCAACCCCCAATCTGGAGGGCCGGGAGACTGTGTTCGCCAGACCTCTAACCATTGACCAACCAGGTACGAGAGACTCTGAGTGTCACGTGGACACTCCACAGTATAGCTCAATGGATCGCTGAGGTGCGCAAACCGTCACACTGTGGTAACATCAAGTCTCTTCTTGACGGAGACTGTTAATAACCCTTTGCCGGTTTGATACCATTGGCCAACCGATAAATGAAATTGATACCAAAAAGCGGAAGGATTCCGGCAAAAAAAACAATCCTCAGGTACGGTTATGATGAGCGGGAGGCGCGGTAGACATTGTTGATTTCTAAACCATATAGGTGCTTCTCAAAGCGCAATGTTTATACCCGCCACACGGTTCAACTGAATGTGAAGCTCGACAAAATAAGAAGAGCACACCAAAAATCCAGCGTTGTGTTATAATTTTTCCTATCAATTTTCCACTTGTATTCGCTAGAATGTGAATTCCATAGCTAGATGAAGGACGGAACTCCGCAGTGAACACAAGGATTTAAAAAATTACAAATGCATTGCGAAAAATGCGAAAAATGTTGCTATGTCCGGTAGCTCTGTCGGTTCACGAACCACGACAGCTTATAATCAGGCTAAAAGACTCGGTCACCGTGCCTAGAATTCAAGGGTTTACACCTCACATTCCCTCACATTCTCTCCTCCTAATAATGACAGTTTAGAGTCAAAGCACCCACCATCGATGGTAACATCAGATCTATTGTGACTTCAGGCACCTCTGATTTTATTTCATGGTTGAGTTTCCGTTAGTTGAATCAGACTGCTGCAGCTATGCTTGCGCCGTCACCCATGTGTCTACTGATAGAGTCCGTTTCCTGTGCACTAATTCGCTTTTATCCAAGTTGACGCTTAACCTTTACTTCCGGATCCATGATATTACTTTACAGGTATAAACCATCCTCAGCTTTAACGTTACTACCACACTTGTAAGTGACATTGTGCCCAATAATATTGTGTAGCTGGCGGCGGAGATCATAATGTCGTTTCTTCTTTCATCTTTTTTTCTGACAGTACGGCGCGTGTGTAGAGGCTGGAAGTGAAGTGAGATTTAATCTTATGGTGATCCTTCCGACCATTGTACATTAGTACTTTCTTTGTAACTTATCATTACTCAAATTGTACCACCTTCTATCTCTCACTAAAATCTCAGCTTACTCCTCTTCTCTTAATACCGAATAACTTGTTTAAACGAAAGAAAAAGAAATAGGACAATACAAATTCTGTACCTCGTGGAAAGCGTGCTCCCTTCTTGCTGTGTCGAGTTACGCTGTCAGTGAATTAACGAGCGGTGATCTACCTTTCAGACTACGACGGGATAGAAGGTATCTAGGAATATGTCAAGGAAGATTCCAGGAGGCAGATCGATTTGAATTTATTGTGGTGGTAATAACTAACTGTACCAACGAACTGTGAGTTGTATCATCTCGCCTATTTTTACACACTTGATTTAACTACTTTGAGCTGGTATTCGCTAGGGTTATCCACTACAATCTTTTCCAGCTCATCTGCCCTGGACAGAGCAGCGGTACTGATTTTTAGTTCGCTCCCCATTATCCGTCGCAGTAGTTTTGTGCAGTAGGGAATTTGAAAACCTTCGTTGTTTGCTTGGATATCTTCTCCCATTGTGCGGCTTCCAGTCAAGTCCACGTATGATCGAATCAAAAAGAGCCGGCGAATATGCTTTTGCGTCCTTCCTACCTACCTCGCACCTGCTGCCGGACTGCCTCTTATGCCCGTGAGGAAGCCGAGAAGTGTTCAGTAATTAGAAGAATGGCATGTTCTGAGAAAATCACGGTCTACCGGTGTCAAGTATTGTTTGAGTTCCAGCCTAGACTGTATCTCTCCAAAGCTTTCGCATCTTCCGTTTCGCCTACCTAGCATCTTATACAGCCCTAGTTCAACCAAAATTTCCAGAAAAAAGCTCTGTCAACTCTCTGAGGTTAACCATGTGTGGTCAGATAATTAGACATTCTTTACCCAAGGTATCCAATCAAGCCACTTCCAGTTAGGCATCGCCGAACCTATGTCATGCTAATGGGTGCACGGCTTTACTAGTGCGTTGAAAACCGTTCTCATTGGCCGGGAAAAAATTCCATTTAAACTGTAAATGAGGTGGCCTTTGTATGCCATTTAGCTCACTGTGTAAACCCTAACAAGCCGAAATTCGCCAGATGAATATTCCCTATTCAACCGCGACATATGATCTGGGACCATCGTATCTAAATGACTAGTCCAATGGCGAGAAACTTTGTGGCATGTTCTTATCTGGATTTAGACGCCTGACCGCGTGCTGCTGGTGCCACCACGCCGTGGTTAAGCCATCAACATTTCATCATAAACGCTCTTGGATATAATTCTTTTTCACTCACCGCCCAGCACTTTTGTTCTACAGCAACTGCGGAGTAGATAGTTACCAGTGTTTTATACGGGTTTTCCTTTCAGCCACTAATGGGTGAACTGGGCTAAAAAAGCAGCCAGGCTGTAACGAATGAATAGAAAACAAGCTACATGCTCGGCTAAGGCGCATTACACTGAGAAAACGCAACCCTGACGACAGGGCAACCTGGCACAGTGGCCGCAAAAATAGTAGGAACAAACGGCCAAATCTACTAGTAACTTTGAACCTGCCATAAACTCCAGGGAGACCATTCAAGCCGCTCACGCGATGAAAGCAAAATCTTTGATCGTCAGGTAAGTCTATTTTAACTTTGCTCATCCTTAACTTTGTTTTTGGGACCCCGGCTATGGCGTAGTCAGAACGTAGCAAATGAAAGAGGGGATAACGAGACACGGATGGAAAGGTAAAACCATGAGAACATGTGTATAGTGCAACGCCAGCATGAGATTTCTAGAAATGCTTAACCCGGATGTAAGAGCGCCAGGCCCGGGAGTACAGGAAGGCGTAAGTTGACCGTCTTAAAATAACACTGATGATCACTGACACGGAGTGAATAGTTGAGAAAAGTTACTTTTTAGCTTAGCATATGGAAACCATAGCTGTGAGCAGGAAGTTAGGCATATTGGAAAGTGAATTATTGACAGCTTTTATTCCAAAATTATGGTTTTACGAAATTAAACATGTTTTCACCTCTGAAAGGGGACAGTCAGCTTTCCTTGGGCACGTAAAGTGCTGAAGATTCGCGGGACCCGGAGAGCATCACTGTGGAAAACAGTGAATTGTTAAATGAGATATACCGAGTTAAGTGGGCCATAAATAAGGGGCTTGATTAACGCCACCAAATCACCAAGGAAACCCAGCATACAAACACTCCAAGTAGGCGCAGCGAAAACAACCTTGCTTGGAGTTTACACGGAAGTGTATGCGATACCTCTCAGGCAGCAGGCAAGGGAGGTTGTAAAGCGTAGATAGACGCGTACTTTGAGTGTAGAGTGGAATGGCTGTCAACTGGAAGTTTTGACACCAGGGCAAGTCAGCAAGCCACAGGAGGTCAACCCAGACAGAGTGGGTTTGTAGGGTCGCACCAGCTTTGAGATGATAGGAGTGGTAGAACCGAGGTGACGGCAAGGTGTGTTACTCAGACGGTAGTACCAGTTTTGCAGCTGACATTAAACTGTGCTGGTGACTAAAGCGGAGCCACTCTGGGTGTCTTGGGTACTGGTTGTTAATAAAATCCGGAACAGTATGCTTTGACGATGAAGAAAGTTCACTCCAAACCGAATGACGAATAACCAAGGCAAGGACTAGAGCCAAGAAAAGTCAGGTAATACGGTGGAAGTTATAGCAACAAGCGGCAAGAAGCTTTGTAATTTTTAGGCTCAAGGCTCTAATACCAGTACGGCAAATTCCGGGAAAGGTGAACACCCTGTACAGCTTTTAGCTAATTGACCTCTTTTTCATTCGAGAAGAATCATCGGGCTACGATAAGCACTTGCGTGAAAATAAGGCTTCATTAAGTGATAGGACCAAGTTGAAGAGCACACAGACAAGAAACGTAAGAATTAACACTGCAGTAATATGGGAAGAATGGGAAAAACCAGCTGACCGTAGCTACTCAGCGGACAAGGGCTGGAGGGGACAGGCGGCGATTGTAGTCATACTGTGATAGTATGGAGAGGCAGATCAACTGAAAAAATGTGAGAAGAATTTTGCCGCAGGACGCCACTGGGTCGGTTTAAGCAGGTTCCGTTTTAGAAGGTCGAAAGTAGGCAGAAAAGAGTTGCATGGAAGCCCGAGCAACCTACCTGTGACGAAAAGAAGAGACGGGGTGCTTATCGATGCAGATGAGAGCAGAACGATTTAGTGCAGGGATATTTTGGTGTGGGATGAAGCGGAACGGTGTTAAGGGAGGGGATACCAGCAGACAAGTGCAAAATTCTGCAATTCGGCGAACCCTCCAGCAGGATTGTTTGCGTCAAAAGTATCAGGTACACAAGTTGCGTTAGATGTCAGACTAATAACGGATTTGAAATCTGGGGGACGATTAGGCATCCCACATCCACCAACTTCAGTTACGATTAATGCCTACTCAAAATCGTTTTTTCACAGCGGGCTGACTTGAATGCCTTTCTCCATTTTCAGAGGAGTGAACAGAGTTGTGGAGATGATAGTAGAGTGATGAAACTGAGGATGAGAGGCAAGATACACGAGCGATACACGGGGTAAGCAAGTTGCGGATTCAGTTTAACGAACGAATTTGGTCAAAATCATGATTCCAGCAGGAAGGCTTATGGGGCAGCATATTGAACCATTTTGGACGCCGGCATTCCACTCTGGGCATAATGCGACGCAGACAGAACCCTGATAGCAGAAAAAGGTGTTCCTTAAACGGCGGTTTGTTAAACCAAGTGAGTTGAATAACCCTGCTCAGGCGCTCAGTATTCGCAGAATGCAATAGAATTTTGAGGGCTATGACACGTCCCAGATGGACTAAACGGGCAGTTGAGTTGAGTTCAGAGTACCAGTCCAAACTTTTGAGCGCCATTTAGGCATCTCGGGGTCTCAGCGATGTATGTAAATTATTTCACCAGACATTTCCACCAGAGCTATGATTGCTAGAATGGACAAAGTAATTGGATGAGCTGCAGGAATGTGAAGGTAGATTACTACTCACCCTGAAAATGTAACCTCTGTGGGCTTTCAGTGGGATTGTTCCAGGCTATTTTAGTGGGTTGTTGGGGATTACCAACTTTATACCACGAGTTCCGGGATTTTTTCGAAAGGCCACCACATTTGATTACCTTGGTAATAGACTATGCACCACAATTATTAATGTCAATCCATTTGCGGCATAACATGGGATCCATAGCATCATCCAGAATTTCAGTTATATGTATACCTAATTCCCGAAATGTAGGAGCAAACCAACTGAGACAGCCTAGCAATGCACCTGGCTACAAAACCTTTACTTATGGAGTAAAACATTTTGATTGAAAAGGTTGCATTTTGGTGCGTATGGTCTCAAACCTTAAACCGCCCTAATGTGCGTTCCTGTTTTTGCAACCCACCATATTACATTGTCCACTGAAGCAGCCATACATTTACCGGAAAGGTTGGTGGCATAGTTTCGCAGCATCTCCGAGATTTCATGATGCCTAAATGAGGCTCGACAGTTTGGACTAGCACTCTAAACTCGATTGTTCATAGCCAAAACACTCTCGTTTGAACGAACGTGTTCCTGTTCTGGTGTAAGTATTCCGGTGAGTCCACACCAAAGGGAATCACCGGAGTCGCGTTTTGCTCTTATTAGAGCTCATCAGCAGTGCATATCCGATGACCGTGCCGGGATTTGAACCCCGGACATCTGACATGCGAGGCGAGCGTGTAACCACTAGTCTACCAAAGCACGTTTGACACATCTGAATTATCACGTCTGAACAGGCGAACGTGTTCACACTTGGTGTGCCCGACTCACCAAACTTTCCTGGTTGTGACGATCGACTGACCCGCCAGTCAGGGCTTTCCATGTAGGTAGCGTAGCACACGCTTGAAACCCATTGGGCAGGTTTTTGGTTGCAATTTTGGGGTTTTGCGCGATAGGTATTTTTGTTCACAGTCACCAATCACACCGGTCAAGTGTGAACGATTCCACCTGTTCAGACGTGATAATTCAGATGCTTCAAACGTGCGTTGGTAGACTAGTGGTTACACGCTCGCCTCGCATGTCAGGTGTCCGGGGTTCAAATCCCGGCACGGCCACTGGATATGCACTGCTGATGAGCTATAATAAGAGCGAAAATCGACCCCAGTGATTCCCTTTGGCGTGGACTCACCGGAATAATTAAGCCAGAACAGGAACACGTTCGTTTAAACGAGAGTGTTTTGGCTATGAACAAACAGACCTATCCCGCTAGGCCCCAAAATTGTACTGGATTGCCCGGTTGCTTAAGTTCATTAGAAACACGTCATACCTTTTGACGCTTCAATTCCATTATGCGAATACTTAGCGCCGAGGCATGATCGAGCCGTTACTATTTAAAGGTTGCGGGCATCGCTATCAGAGGGTACTGAACACATGCCGAGCAGAAGCCCAATAGCAAATATCTGTTTTGTCCCAACAATACATTGTCAACCGCGACTAGTTCTTCGTTGTTAGGTCAGCCAAACAACGACCAAAAATCCACCTTTTTAGGTTTATTTGCCTTGCTGTCATATATTCTATTGTCCACCCTTTTATCTGATGCCCCATGAAACTCACCGGACGCTATTACTTATATCCTATTCCTTCCTCCTTCCCTCCTCTTCTCAAGCTTGAAACTTCGGCTGTAGTTGCTCAAAACTCCCCGCATGACCATCATTGGTTTGATCTGGATGGTCCCCGGTCTAAACCCGAATGGTCCTGCAACTGAGTCAAAATTACCCCTGACTCTATATTGTTCTGGCTCTATCCTTACCAATCCCTTCATACAACCCACGTCCAGCTGCCACGAAAATGCGTATCCCCTGTCCGATTCCGACAATCTCGACGAGCTTTACAGGGCAGCCCAGAGACCGAAGTACGTCAGCGCAACGATGTAAAACTGCTACAACCAGTCTGATAACACCCCTGCATTAGTTTTCTTTCTACCCTAGACTGTCAGCTATCGCTCATTCGAGCCTGCATTCGCATCTACGAACAGAGTTTTGCCCGACGCCAACCACCTTGGGAACCAGTTCTTTCTAAGCCACCGAACCATCCATTCAACTTCAACCTACCTGGTTTTCCGCTACAGTTTCTGTTTGCCCCTTCCACAAGTTCAGTTTCATTCACGGCGTTCGTCCGGTCCTATGCATTGCCACTATCTCCCCACCGATACTGTCGTTTACACCGGAATTCCTTGCATCACTACTTAGTTTCAACGTTAAGCATATTTTTGAGACGGAACCTGCCATTTGTATACACTTCGAATTCTTCCCTTCTCATCTCCAAATCGCTCTCTGGAACCCCAGTCATTTACTTAACCACCCAAGGTCACTCATGGCTAGCAATAATGTTCAGTCCTAATTCATGTCAACCAAGTTCATCATTTGGACTAGTCGCACCTCTTGCCCCTTGTGTTTGTTATTTGTTTCCCACAACCGCACTGAGTTTTCACGTAGTAAGGATGCCCAGTTGGTTGCAACTTCCTCCTCGCTGCGCTGTTGCTCGCGCTTTCAGTTTGTAATGACCCGATCATGCCTCAGTTAGCACGTTGTCTACAAGTTGTGAAATAAACCTATTCTTATTATAATTTCGAAGTTAAGATGCACGGCAAGTTTCATCTAAAAATATGGTTTACATTGAAACCGGGAAGACTCACTAGTGTCGCTGTTTGACGAAGATTAGTTGTAAATGATTGCTACGGGGTCGCTCGTGCATGAGGCAGACACAGGCGGCGCAAGTTTAATCGTTGAACTTCTGGAAGGAGCAAACTGAAATCGCAAAACCGGGAGGTTTAGCTCTAAGTAAAGTATTCAGTGTGTTAGAACAAACTCACCTCAGAGGCGGTAATGGGCGAGAAACATGGCCTTCGTAGATGTAGTTCAATATGCGGGAGGAAAGTCTAGAGTAGGAAGAAAGTGTCTGCAAGAGTGCTCTGAGACTTGGCGTGGCAGTGCTGTGCCATAATTGTGCTGACATGCTTCGGTTTATGGACAGCACAGTAACGAACGTCAAGGCTGTGGTAATCAGACAGGGGTTAGTTATTGCTTTGGCAGTTGGATTTGGCCTAGACAATGGGATGGTCACAAGTTGATTCAGACCGGTGTAGAGCCATGGTTAATTCGATTCAGCAGGAGGTTCATGGGGGTGTGAACTGAGGACAACCCAGAATGAACGGTCGTCAAACGTGGAGTTTGGAGCAGATACTGCGAAGTCTAGCGCTATCAGGGAGGATGGAATGAGTTGAGCTCAGTAGAATCTGGTGAGTATTATGAAGTATCGGACAATGTAGCATCCATTATTTAAAAAAACGAACTGGGAATGACAGTTGACTGAGCGAGCTGACCAAGCAAGCAAGGACAACTTGAAGGTACCGTTGTAGTATGGGGACACAAAGCCAAGTGTTATTGAGCAAGTACGCAGATCCTTCAGGTAGCGATTTGAGAGGTCATCATTGGTGGTAGGATTTGTATCTCGTGCCTGGAAGTTGGCGTCGGCCGATCAGGAGGTGTAAGACCAGGATGAGAATATTTGCGCAGTTTTGCGAAAGTAAGCACGTAGCCAACGAGATAGCGAGGAGTGGGCCAGCCGTTGGACTGGTTGGTACGGGTGATTAAGATTAGACATGGAGCTGTAGCGGTTCTTATCCCAGGTGAAGAATCCGACGAGAGGGTTGTGCAGCGGGGGTTGTTTTTAAGAGGGATAGCAGGAAAATAATTGTTGGCTGAGCGGGGAATACCAAGATAATGAAGAGGTTCTCTAATTTACCTGGAAGATACTAAGTTAACTAAGCAGAAGCGTAGTGTACGGTTCGTCAGTCACTGAGTCGCCGCTGTAAGCTCCAAGCTACGTGTGACGAAAATAACCCGCAGACACTAACCGTGATCGTTAGGAATAAAGTAGTAATAAGGTCACTATATTTTTCCTGGGACAAGAGGAACGAAAGTATGCTATGTCTGGCTGACGAAGTGGGCTTGGTGTGGTGCAACTCTTACCAAGACAAAAATGGCAACAGTCCCGCACTTCACTGTTAACCGGGGGGGGGGTGAAAAATATCTTTAGGCTACCTTGCGCAGTTTTTCACTCAGACGAAGGGATATGTATCTCTCACCCGGCTTTTATAATGGATGTCATATAGGTGAAATATCTCCTGTTTTTAGTTCCTGCATTCCAATTTTTTTTTGGTTTCATACAAAAAAACTTTGAAAGCGGCCCGGCTGCACCATTCGCTCAGTTGGGATGTGGTCGCGCTTTGGTTAACATGCAGATGCCACAAACTTAGAAGTTGCCCACGAGTGAAAACACGGTCCTGCAAAGTTTGCTCATTTACTGCGCGTGTGCTTGCGATAAGCTGTCAAAGTAACGCTTCCAATAATCACAGTGTATTCCATTCTCTACTATCGTTTCAGCGGCTGCGAATTCCTAGTAACATTTAAGCTCAAACAATTATGTATCAAAAACTGGCTCCGAAGGCGCTGAGATTGTGATATTTCATAGCCCATCGACGTCCGAACTCAAACAACAGCTAGCACAAGCTTTCAGTTCTAGTGGTATTGCACGACCTAGAAGATTTATACAAGCAAGCAAACCGAATGGGAGATTTCGATAACAAAAATCCTAGCACTCGGTCGGCAGAAAAAACAAATATATCAAATGCGTGCCTTTAAAAAAATATCCCAAGGTAGACAAGCAAACTTCGGGTTCAATTAGCCCAAGGAAAGACTGAACTGAAGACCTTCTAATGCATTAGTAATCCCGAAGTGTCCGTGAAGGTCATCCTTATGGCAACGCTCGAGGTGGAAGAACGAATCCCTCACTCAGCTGAAGATGTCAAAAGAGTATATACATATCCGCTGATCAAGGTTAGCGAGGAGATTTGAAATGAGCAGTTTCACTGATATCAGGTTCGATGATGGCAGACCAGTGAATTACGGGTATCATTTTCGTCAGGTTTATATTTTCTCTCAAAAACTTAGCGAAGTGCAACTAATTAAGATGAACTTCGGATAAGTGAACTCCCGGCCACATGTCTAAATTACACTAGGATTCTTGTCATGTTATATTTATAGCAATTAAAGGGTTCTTATGTTGATAAAACGGCTAGTTAACTCGTTGAACAATCGTTATATTGTCTGTTATTGTGCAATGAGGCCGATGCCATTACACGATCTCGCAGAGAATTTCTTGCTATTTTTTTCTACGGGCTGTGCCCACACAACTGTTTTATTTAAGACTAGATATATCTATATAACTAAGTTATATATCATCCCTGAATGACTATTTAGGTATCACTAAGTTGTTTTGACAGCACTCGGATCCCGCGCATGTAGAAATATTGCCAGTAATTGGAGGGTACATAGCAACATAGTTATATCCCAACCAAATAGGGAGTTTAACTGAAAAAATCATTTAAAAACTTTGTTGCAGTGCACATAAACCAACATGGGGTTTGTATTTTCCGTAGGTCACAGAAATGAAGAACCGACATTTTGTGGTAATAATAATAAACGTTTTACCCCTGTCGGACGTATAACGGCCTGGTTATAGGAAGGAATAAGTTCAACGAAAAGCCGTCAAACGTCATCTAGGTATTTCACATTTCCGGAACCCAGAGTAACTTCTGTATTCGTCAGTTGACACCCAGAGTAACTTCTGTATTCGGGCTTCAGTTGACATCAACTGATATAAATGCAATGCAGCCTGTCGAATGTTGTAATCCATGAGTAATTTCTGACGAAGTGTAAAGCTTTCGGGATTTTGCAAGATACTATCAACCATGGGTGTGGATATAATTTGCAACAAGTTGTCTGCCAACAATGGTCACCTAGTTCTGTCGCTGACGTTGCCGATTTTCCCAGTCACATCCTTCTTGTCAGCAACAAACGGCAAAAATGGATCAATATATCTTGACACCAAAAGCAACTTAAACAGTTTTAAGCTACCCTGCATCCTGCTGTGTTATTTACCAGCATTGCACAAAGCGGATAAGAAAAAACCTATCTTAGATAGGCAGCATCCAGCTGAGCACAATATTTAGATGTCATTCAGAACTTAAGCGGACCCATTCTGTCATATTAAACAACTAAACTCAAGCAACCAAGTTGCCGGTTTTTCTCCGCCACACATGCTCAACTTTTAATGGAATACACCAAATAAAAATGGTTCTCTATCTCCCCTTTCTCATAGTCATTATCAGCTGTAATAACCGCGTACTTGTCGCACATTTGTGGTAGCTGCCAAACTTGCTTCGACCAATTTATCAGATGGAACTCCTGTTGAGAAAGGCTGATATCAAGCATGAGGATCCCACGATGCAAGGGGGCAACACTGGAACATATATACAATACAATACAATATACACTATACATATATACATATATGTATATCATGAATATATTATAGCAAATTCTAGCATTACAACGGAGCCATGGCAGTGAAAAAGCTAGTCCACGTGATTTTGCGTTGGGTTGGATTGTCCAAGTTCCACCAGGCGGGCTAGCGTAATCTGGAATGTACAGTGAGAATTCGAGACCAAAAGGAAACTTTTTTGCGATTTATTGACATGGCTGGAAGTGTTGTATCGGTGTTTTAGGGTGAAACAGTTGTATATCATACATTCCGTGGAAACAAATTATGCTGATCACTGAATTAAAAAGGACATAAATGCAAACGAAGAGTTTGAAGTAAACAATTCGTTCTTCAGGTAATTGAAGTCACATGAAAGACCAAAGGTGCCGTTTGATTTGACATCTTTTTCTCAGAGCCGTCGGCACCAAAAGGCTACATTTATAATATGCCAGATCTGATAAAGAAACATTTTTCAAAACGGAAAGTTGTTCACTATCGTACTGCCTCTTAGTTTATTGAGCAGACGTATAAAAGATCAGACTAACTATACCCCAAAATCATTATTTGCGGGGCATACGCTTTGACGAATGTGATAAAGAAGAGGTCCGCAAAGTGTATGTTTGAGTTACTCTGCGAGCTGATCAGTCGGGAAAGCTGAGGGCGATTTAGTTGGTGTTCGGATATGCTGTAGTAAACCTTCAGACCATTTTGCCTAATGAACTTGAAACACACAGATAGTGTTGTTCGAAGGCAGCGTTGAAGTCCTCACTCAGAGCCTGTCTGATTTATTTGCCTAGCACAAACAAACGGAGGCCTTCTGAAACAGCTGTGGAGGATTATTTGTAGTACATTTTGCACCCGCAAAATATAAGGCCATACTCCTGGACATGCTGTTACTGAGCGTGAATCCATGAAGACACGCTGGAAGCTGTGGAGGGTTTTAACTATCTTGAAATTCGCATTAGTTTCAATCGTAGTGTGATGCGGTCAGTAAACGAACCTAGAAGGCTCATGTCGCGTTTGGGACATCTATGGCGTCAAAGCCGAATCTCATCATCATCACTGACAGCACGACTTTAGTGTTCAACACCAATAAATCACTGTCGTAAAACCGTGATTACCTGAAAGCCTCATTGTGAATAAAATAATAGAGGTAGACGGGGAACAAACTAGCTGCTGGCTACGATCATTCCGATGTGCCTACATCTTCATACATTCATTCGGGCAATCTGGATAGTACCTGATAACAAGAAGGCCACTGTTATTTGTTGGCGGCTATATTTCACAGTGTTACCAACGGGCGCAGTAGGGATCATGCGGTCTCTATCCAGGAGGGTGAGTAGCTCCAACAACACCCAAACGTATCGTAATATTTATACTTCTCTGCCAGGTCAAGGGTTGGCCACCACCCTTATTTCGCTACTCTAAATCGGAAATAAAAAGACAGCACGTTTACTGGCAACTGATGGTTAGGGATACTCAATACATATGCCAAGCAGCGAAGCTTCTGGTGCTGGACACATTCTTTAACCGCAAACTGGGTTCCTAATTGTCTCGTTGAGGATTCGCTGACAACAATTGTTGATAACATGAAGACTTTTTAGTTCCGCTACCCGAACCGACCAACCAACCCGTACTAGTTTGATACACGCGTCCCTTGAGATTAAGGGGTACACCACTTTGACGCCATAGGTTTCTCAAATTGGCAAACGCGCCCCGGGCATTGCAGATTCATGCACTGACCACATCTGTCCCACTACAATCAGAACTGATACAACTTTCGAGATACGTAAAACGTTCCACAACTTCCAGTGCCTCTATATGAGAGATAAGTGGCGTGTTCAGTAACTGTGTGTTTAGGAGCATGACCATACACTTTGTGGGTTCAAAGTACATACCAAAAGACTGGATGGGTTTGGTCAGTTCCAAAAAAACTTGTGCCTTCTCCTCCTTTTTGAAGATGAGAATGACGTCTTATGCTTATTCCAGATCGACAAGGTTTCTGTCGCATGCTATTTAACACCGAGGTTTTGGACATCTTCCAGCGCTTGTCCCGTTATTTCATTTATCACGAAATTAAAGAGGCATGGAGAAGGTCAGCATCCCTGACAGACACCACCGTGTTTACGGAAGCTTGTGGAGAGCTTACCATACACTCTCACGCGTCCAAAAGTTCGAGAATGCAAAGAGTTTATTATTTTCACAAATTTTCGGGGCATTCCTCTTGGGCAAGCATGCCAAGAAGAACAAACCGGTCAAACGAGTCGAATACTACTTGAAAATCCAGAAATACTAGAAATATTGTTTTTTTTTGTACACACAGCGTGCTGGGGTGCAAAGAATGTCGACGCAACCCCACCAGGCCGGAATTTTGCTTGCTGCTTTCGAATTCACGAGCCACCATAAGGCGACGAAGCATTAGTGACGCCAAATGTCTCGTTACGACCGAGGGTTAATCTGATCTCCCTGTGGTTATCCAACTCACTACGGGCCCCTTCTTTAAAGATATGCACTGTCACCGGCGCTCTCCAGTTGCCTGGAACAGACTCCTTTTTTCGAGGACAAGCAAACAGATCAGACAAGCACTGACTGAGGACTTTACTCCCATCTTTGAACAACGCTGGTGGGAGCGCATCCGAAACAAGAGCTCGGTGGCACTTGAGAGAACATATGCAGTCGTGAAACTCCGAGGCCATAGGTGGTTCCAAGTTCACCTTCTAAGATTCTACGTCACATGTGGGCTTCAGTTGAGTGGCAGCTGGTGCCCACGAACACTGTCGTCCAAAGTATTAGGTCCAATGGTCAAGGTGTTCTTTATTCGAGATGGCCGTTCCATTCTGATTATCGATGATTTCGATCACAGGTTGTCTCCGGGAACAATTGAACTGATCAACTGAAATAATATACGGGATTCGCTGGCTTTCTGGACTGCTCCATTTCCTTGGCTTTCTATGTCCACCACATTTCACAGTCGGCTTGCACGCTCAGCTTTACTTGACTTCTGATAATTTGTCGCACCAAGTTATTTTCGGGGTCGGTTGGGATATTTCGCCGAGATTTAAGCAGTGCCAGTTTTTGGTCTGATATTCAGGGCTTGAATAAGCCTGGTGCTATGCCACAGGCAAAATTTTCAGCACTATGCAAAGTAGTGGCAATCTCGTTCCAGTATGAGTCTACATCTGATGGTGGAGCATTTGGAAGAGATTCTAGAAGACGACTCTAGTAGCCTTGCCTAACATTCGGATCTGCTAGTCTTTCTGCTGCCAGGCGATTTTTCTGCACCTTACGCGAACACGAAAAACGTGAGGAGCAGCCACCTCGGACAAGCGTGTGGTCGAAACCCACAAATTTGTTTCAAAACGACCAGCAGTCAGTTATTGGTCCACGCTATCGGTAGTTGATGACAATGTGATCGATTTGAGTTTGTGACAGGCCTGCCGTTGGAGGGCACCATGTGACCAGATGAATACGGATATTTCAGAAGTTCATACTGCATAAAAACTGGCTGCGATTAACACACAGCTGAAGCAATCGTTCCCCATTGTCCGTACGGGCCGAGTCCAATCCATGCCGACCTTCCAACTGAGTCTCGAATAGGCTGACTGATCACTTGTGCATTCAAAACTCCGCTTGTGAAGCTCCTTCATGGACGATGCCAGACGGACCGCGGAACCGACTATCAACAGGTATTCAGTCAAACAAGAATACTTCCGCCAAGTGACTTAGGACAAGACCAACCCCTGCACATCTGGACGCAGCAGCCTCTTCACCACCAGACGTGCGCAGCTAGCAGCGTGTGGGGACTGATGGACGTTTAGCCCAACTATTGTGATTGCACCTTAAGTGCTTGTTTCTGTGACACAGTAGACTTCAGTGCCCAGCGAGTCCAGTGTGGGAGCAAGACGGCTTGTTGTCTTACTTGTTTCAGAGCGCGGATGTCAAAGGTGGCTAAACATACTAGGTGTCTAGACTTGAGAATTGATTTAGAGATACCTGAGGATGTCGGTGCCATATGATGAGCACGTTCTGCGAACGACTTCATCAGTCCAAAGTGCTAGGCCTACAAGGAGAGGGTTGGTAATGGGGTAGGGGAGGAAAAAATGTATGAAAGGGGAAGAAGAGAGGTGTCAGCAGTAGCTTGTTTTCGCTGCCCCCCCTGATGTGTGCAGCGAGTAAGGTGACTTGGCTAATGGCACCACACGACGGCTGATTAGGTGTGAAATTATTGTTAGTTGTAAGCGTTATGGATGTACATTGGCTAAGATACTGTCAGGGCGCCCACACCTAGACAGAAGGACGAGTTGGGCCCTCGACGCAAAAGCCTTACCGCAAAGCAGCGGTATTTGGTGGGAGATGAAAGCGCATTACCATTACTACGGAACGAGTCATCATGTGTCTCAACCCCCGACCAGAAGGACCAGGGGAATGTATTTGTCAGACCTCTAACCATTGACCAATCTGGTATGAGTGACTCCCTGAGTGTTCCGAGGACACCTCCCAGTATAGCCCGAGGGGTTGCTGAGATGCGCAAACCGTCACACCATGGTAAGGTTCAGTCTCTTCGTGATGGCCCTCAGTCTCCAGGGACGTGTGTATAAGGCTACAGTACAAACCACACGGTTGTGAGGCTTGGCCTGTTTGATCAGCGGAACCGAGGTGTCTTCAGCTGCTCGACAGCTATTGTCTCAGAACCATGGCTCGTGTGGGTTTGTGTCAATGAATCCGCAACCACGCAAGCGAAAAGCAAATTTTCGCTGTGCAATGGTGACTTCCGTTAAATAACATTTTCAGCACCGGAAGCTGAGTTGTTTGGGCCATATATTACTTGTGCTGGACTATCGATTACCAAAGAGTGTGTTGTTTCCCGTGCCCAATTCAGAGTGTCGGAAACAGAGTGATGGCAAATCATTTACCTGGCAGATATGTGTGAAAGATATCACGAAACGTCTGAATGCTATGGCTGCGACTAGCCTACCAGTATTGAACCACGTGATTCCTACTGCTACAATATATGGCTGCTACTTGATTTTAGTGGCGTTCTTGTTGTCAGTTGTTATCCAGATAAAGTGAATGAGCATTTGAGAGTGTAGGTCTCTTGGAATCATCAGGATCACTCAAATTTCTCTGTTATTATTTCCTTCAAATGGAGCATCCAAGTAACCCATTGCTGTATGGCAGCGAATCATCATAGCTGACAATGACATTATGCTGTCGATGATGATACTCAAGTTGCAAATCATATTCGACCATATTCAACAACATTACTGGTATTGGCCTCCGCAGTTGAAGGATCAAGCAGCATCATTTAAGTGCACAACGAGTCATACAGAGCGCTAATTATTTGCAGATCGCGTTCTGCAAAATTTTATTGGATCCAGTCTTTTGGCTCTATCCTGAATATGTGGTTGATGTGGCTTTTCCAGGTTATGTAGTAGGAAAGTTCAACAACCGTATTAATGAAACGCATAACGAGACAGTGCATGCAATAACTGGAGTAACTTCCCACTCTCCGGTTATTTTCGCAGCAATGCGATCGTTCAAAGTATTAGGTCCAATGGTCAATGTGTTCTTTATTCGAGATGGCCGTTCCATTCTGATTATCGATGGTTTCGTTCATGGGTTGTCTTCGGGAACAATTGAAGGAATCAACCGAAATAATATTCGGGATTTGGTGGCTTTCTGGACTGTTCCATTTCCTTGGCTTTCTATGTCCACCACACCTCACAGTCGGCTTGCACGCTCAGCTTTCCTTGACTTCTGATAATTTGTTGCACCAATTTATTTTCTGGGTCGGTTGGGATATTTCGCCGAGATTTAAGCAGTGCCAGTTTTTGGTCTGATATTCAGGGCTTGAATAAGCCTGGTGCTATGCCACAGGCAAAATTTTCAGCACTATGCAAAGTAGTGGCAATCTCGTTCCAGTATGAGTCTACATCTGATGGTGGAGCATTTGGAAGAGATTCTAGAAGACGACTCTAGTAGCCTTGCCTAACATTCGGATCTGCTAGTCTTTCTGCTGCCAGGCGATTTTTCTGCACCTTACGCGAACACGAAAAACGTGAGGAGCAGCCACCTCGGACAAGCGTGTGGTCGAAACCCACAAATTTGTTTCAAAACGACCAGCAGTCAGTTATTGGTCCACGCTATCGGTAGTTGATGACAATGTGATCGATTTGAGTTTGTGACAGGCCTGCCGTTGGAGGGCACCATGTGACCAGATGAATACGGATATTTCAGAAGTTCATACTGCATAAAAACTGGCTGCGATTAACACACAGCTGAAGCAATCGTTCCCCATTGTCCGTACGGGCCGAGTCCAATCCATGCCGACCTTCCAACTGAGTCTCGAATAGGCTGACTGATCACTTGTGCATTCAAAACTCCGCTTGTGAAGCTCCTTCATGGACGATGCCAGACGGACCGCGGAACCGACTATCAACAGGTATTCAGTCAAACAAGAATACTTCCGCCAAGTGACTTAGGACAAGACCAACCCCTGCACATCTGGACGCAGCAGCCTCTTCACCACCAGACGTGCGCAGCTAGCAGCGTGTGGGGACTGATGGACGTTTAGCCCAACTATTGTGATTGCACCTTAAGTGCTTGTTTCTGTGACACAGTAGACTTCAGTGCCCAGCGAGTCCAGTGTGGGAGCAAGACGGCTTGTTGTCTTACTTGTTTCAGAGCGCGGATGTCAAAGGTGGCTAAACATACTAGGTGTCTAGACTTGAGAATTGATTTAGAGATACCTGAGGATGTCGGTGCCATATGATGAGCACGTTCTGCGAACGACTTCATCAGTCCAAAGTGCTAGGCCTACAAGGAGAGGGTTGGTAATGGGGTAGGGGAGGAAAAAATGTATGAAAGGGGAAGAAGAGAGGTGTCAGCAGTAGCTTGTTTTCGCTGCCCCCCCTGATGTGTGCAGCGAGTAAGGTGACTTGGCTAATGGCACCACACGACGGCTGATTAGGTGTGAAATTATTGTTAGTTGTAAGCGTTATGGATGTACATTGGCTAAGATACTGTCAGGGCGCCCACACCTAGACAGAAGGACGAGTTGGGCCCTCGACGCAAAAGCCTTACCGCAAAGCAGCGGTGTTTGGTGGGAGATGAAAGCGCATTACCATTACTACGGAACGAGTCATCATGTGTCTCAACCCCCGACCAGAAGGACCAGGGGAATGTATTTGTCAGACCTCTAACCATTGACCAATCTGGTATGAGTGACTCCCTGAGTGTTCCGAGGACACCTCCCAGTATAGCCCGAGGGGTTGCTGAGATGCGCAAACCGTCACACTACGGTAAGGTTCAGTCTCTCCGTGATGGCCCTCAGTCTCCGGGGACGTGTGTATAAGGCTACAGTACAAACCGCACGGTTGTGAGGCTTGGCCTGTTTGATCAGCGTAACCGAGGTGTCTTCAGCTACTCGACTGCTATTGTCTCAGAACCATGGCTCGTTTGGGTTTGTGTCAATGAATCCGCAACCACGCAAGCGAAAAGCAAATTTTCGCTGTGCAATGGTGACTTCCGTTAAATAACATTTTCAGCACCGGAAGCTGAGTTGTTTGGGCCATATATTACTTGTGCTGGACTATCGATTACCAAAGAGTGTGTTGTTTCCCGTGCCCAATTCAGAGTGTCGGAAACAGAGTGATGGCAAATCATTTACAGATCAGATATGTGTGAAAGATATCACGAAACGTCTGAATGCTATGGCTGCGACTAGCCTACCAGTATTGAACCACGTGATTCCTACTGCTACAATATATGGCTGCTACTTGATTTTAGTGGCGTTCTTGTTGTCAGTTGTTATCCAGATAAAGTGAATGAGCATTTGAGAGTGTAGGTCTCTTGGAATCATCAGGATCACTCAAATTTCTCTGTTATTATTTCCTTCAAATGGAGCATCCAAGTAACCCATTGCTGTATGGCAGCGAATCATCATAGCTGACAATGACATTATGCTGTCGATGATGATACTCAAGTTGCAAATCATATTCGACCATATTCAACAACATTACTGGTATTGGCCTCCGCAGTTGAAGGATCAAGCAGCATCATTTAAGTGCACAACGAGTCATACAGAGCGCTAATTATTTGCAGATCGCGTTCTGCAAAATTTTATTGGATCCAGTCTTTTGGCTCTATCCTGAATATGTGGTTGATGTGGCTTTTCCAGGTTATGTAGTAGGAAAGTTCAACAACCGTATTAATGAAACGCATAACGAGACAGTGCATGCAATAACTGGAGTAACTTCCCACTCTCCGGTTATTTTCGCAGCAATGCGACATGTATGAGGACATGAAAGCTGAAGTTACCGAGCTGTGTGTGACAGGTTGCGAGAAATTTCCAACGGATAATGAAGTGAGTTGAAGACTCTATAATTTGACTTTTATTCTCCTCAGTCTAAACCTGACAGCCAAATTGATCTGCATCAGAGACCAACATATACATTGTCCGAAAATTATCATTGCAGGGCGGTTAGCCACTCCCGTAACCCTAGGTTCTCTGTGGAGCTGTTTTGCCAGCTTATTAGGTTCGAAAGCTCTTCTTGTGATGCACCTAGATGAACATTTTGGATTAAAAACGCCATGATTATTTCGACCGCATTGTACAAAATTTGAAACATGTCTCTGCCGTCTACGTAGAAATCTTTTGAGTGTTGTAGAGTGGAAATATTACGAAGGAGTGAGATTAGCCACATTTCTAGAGACCTTTTCAAAATATAACATATAAAGGAAAGATCTATGTTACGAATAAATTTCTTGTTTCATGGAAGCGACAAGGTGTTTGAGCAGATGCATAAAGCTCTGTTTTGGATCTTACACGGTTTATTTGGAGGTTTACACTGTCATTCTTTGCAGTAAACATTTTTTGGGATAGAATGATGCAGTAGGTAAATGCGACAGGTTTCACATTCTAAGGATCCCGAAAATAAATAAGAAACAACCGAAATTTGATGCTCAGTGATTACCCCGTGTCAAAGCCTCGCCTGCAAGAAGCAGGTCATACAAAACAAAGCAAATTTTCTGCTGAAATTTCAACTTTCCGGGATAAGACCATCCCTCATTAACGTGTACTAGCAGAGAGCATACCAAAGAATTCGATAGCCTGATTTCAGTTGTGTGCACTCGGAAGATAAGACCTGGAAGGCAGCTTCTTCCCAAAGTAGGTCAGACCACTTACTTGGGGGTTGGTGCGTTTTGTAGGTAGCGACTGGTGCAGGTCGTGACCGGGGGTGAAAATAAACACAACATATTCGCTAGCTTATGTGGCGCATTCCAGTTTAGGCCATTGAATCAACGCACCGTCAAAAATTAGGTTTTTGTTGAATCCTTCATTCGACACGAAGCATCGTTCAACATCGTTAGCTTTCGGCACGTCAGGTCAAACTATTGGTTAGGGGGGTTACGCTCTCTCGACTATTTGACTAAATGTTAAGAAGTAGGTACGTTTTTGAGGTGCAGGCACTAGTCATGCCTTGATGCCGTGGTTTATCTGTGTCAATTGATATGGTATTCTGGAAGTAAGCATTGGTATTTTATTTTAATAGTAATTTCGGTGACGAGGATGTTGCGTAAAATAAGTTTGAGAGATTTGGTTCTCCAGTCGGTCATCTGACACAAAAACTCAGGTGCATGACTGTATGGAGAAAATAAGAAGCAAGAGCGTCTTCGTTGCGACTTGGGAGTTTTGATATGAGGAAAGAGAGTGCAGTTTGAGATGCCACTGCATAAGTTTACGATGTATCTTCCAAAACACAGTGGGAACACGCGCAGGATTCCAGACAAATAGACGCCATACCTAGTGGAATCGCTGTCCTCCTATGACATGTTGCAACTTCTTGAATGGTGTATTTTAATTTTGCCGCCAACCGATTTTGTCACTTTATTTTGATCAATAAAATAACCAAAATATTGCACAGAGATGCAAATGGATATTTTAGATGCTTTGCAATTACTGCGGCTAGTTTTGGCCCACAGTGAACGGTGGAACGCATTTTCTGTAAAATTTAGTAACTTGGCTGTAGACTTCCATAAGTAATTACAAAGTAGAACAGGCTTGTTAAAAAGTGCCGGGTCGATTAACGAAAGAAGGACCTCATAGTTTGGCACACGAATACTGCCCATCGTCGTCAAACAATCACTGACGGCAAAACCAGATGAAAGATTTAGGGATTAACTCCTAAACACCCATGCCAGTTTTTTTCAATGAAGGCTTACAATAGAAATGGAAAAGTGGGATGGAGGGATGGACCTATGAATATTACATCACGTTGTCTGAGATGCCAACATCTTCAACACTCAGTCAAGCCATCGGGATCTAAACTGATGGCGTGACCGCCACCGACAATTTTCAGCCACCCAAACTCACTGGTGATCTAAAAATGTGGGAACAGTTTGCTAGAAACAGCTCGGGAAGTGATGAGACTTCTGAAAGCGACTGGTGGAACTGCCATCTGAGAGGGTTCGATTATATGCTACTTCTGTTAGTGAATCTTGTGTACAGAAAACCGACCAGCGCCACGTATCTAATTCGTCTCAAACGACCAGTGTAAATGTGTTGCCAACATTCAACACTAATTTAGCCAGAAATCGGCAAAACGTCTAAACAGTCTGATGCCTTCCTGATATTTTGCCTTTGGGAGACAAAAACGTTTTCTTTTTGAATTCCTGGCTATGCTTTAATCTAGGAATAGGACATTTTTGCGTGGGCTATCGGTGGTGCAATCTAAATGACACATTTTGCGTTTTGGAAAAAAAGATCGTGGATAGTTTTCTGAGGCACATTTTCCATACACACTGGCACCGATTACTTGACCAATGCAGCATCTGGTATCCTACGGGTATTTGGTCAGTGCTGGTACCCACGATGTAGGTTAGTAGTGATGTGATGAAATGTAAAACGACACACGTACATGGTTACAGGTTACAGAATGATGAGAACCAATATTGGCTGCTTATTTGTGCTGCAAGAAAGCCGATAATATGGGACGAAATTGTACCAACTTAATGGACGCTTCTCCCGAAATTTATCTCTAGAGAGGCTAGTAAATACCGGATCACATGGCATAAACGGGATGGATGCAGCACAGTGGGCTTTCATCCTGTCTAGATGAAATTCTGCGATACTGTTGATCAGCTAGTGGTGGTTGACTGGTATCACGTTAACCCACAAAGCAAAACTTCGTCTGTTCAAATCATTCTGGACACGTGATTTGCACATCACTGTTAATCCCTGGCAAGGGTAAAGATGTCATGCATTTATTCCCGACTTTATGACACTGATTTGACTTTCTAGAAGGACTAATGAACCATATTTTCTTGTGGTGGACATAAATACGAGCAACATCGAGTCCCTTGTGGGTCATTAGTTCTTCAAGATGCTGTATTCACCGGTTCTCGTCTCATGTCTTTATTCCCATGTCAAGCACATTTCGGTGCATATGAATGCAACCATCTCTGTTCCTCTGTATCATGCTGTTCGAAAAGATAGTAAAGTAGTCTTATGCTTATTGTTCACTTTCAACAGGCTGCGGCTCGGTTTGTCAAAGAAAACGTGGATAAAAAATTTGGTTCGGCGTGGCATGTACTCATTGGAGAAGACTTCGGTTTTGAAATAACTCACGAAGTGAACAATCTTTTGTACATGTTTAGTGGCGGAAATTTGGCCATCCTCGTGTGGAAATGCTCTTAAACTGCACATACTCGGCCGGTTTAGAGAAAGGCGATGACA
>NW_008751852.1:4013-5261 GCF_000715545.1 Opisthorchis viverrini | reverse complement strand
AGGAAGCTGCTGTAAACGGTCTGTAGGAGTGGTCTCATTTTGAAAGGGTCCTTTCTTAAATATACCACTTCATCACCACAGCACATAGACGTCCTGATTTTGTTACTTACCTGATGCAAACAGAACTAGGGGTATAGAAGCTGTGGATTGCAGGAAGCTGAACAGCTTGGAAAAGCAATCTTTGAAGAGCTGCACGGCAGTTTCGGAAGACGAGAGCTTTGGACTCCAGCCACTGTAGAGTTGTCTTCTAAAATGTCCACTGAGTCTACATGTGATGTTCACTTGAGACCAATTTCTAGTTGGTGTTTAAGTGACAGCAAGATTTATTTCGTCGTCGAAGTTGCCGAAAAACGCGTTAGACTACAATATTTGTTATGTATATCTTGCATATTCTTTGTCCAACAGCTGCACTTTTTCGCACTGGTGTCGGACCGCAAAAAACAGCTTTCTCCGGGTTTGTTATCCACTTGCATTTCGCCGTAATTAATCCGGTTTTGGCTATACTAAACGACTATAAGTTGCATTGATTAATTAACAACGTTTTGGTGAGGAAAGTAGGGTTGGTTTACTAGGCACCACGGAGTTCCATACCCTGGTGGTCTCTTCTTGAGCATAACAGTATTCGCTATACGAAAAATACACCTTGGCGCTATCTGGAAGAAACCAGCGGTTTTTACACCTAATTTTTAGCACTCAGAAAATAGTTCTCCTCGTTCCAAACAAACATTGTAAACATATTGGCTTTCGGGGTTTGGTCTTTTATTGCTAGACAAATTATCCAACAATGTGCTGGGATCGTTCATGTCAGGCATAACACAGCTCTGGATAGAATGCCCATGATACAAGTAGTTGACGGATTTACCTGTTTGGCAGACATTTTTTAACTTACTGAGTAACGGGAAAGGACTGAGTTCAAGTCAGCTGAAATTAGTCAAAACACGACAAGTGAGTTCATGGTTCAACGTCCCTCATCATCTTTTCAGTCAGTGAAAATGAGGGCGGGATATTTTACCACTGGCCTCCCTATGGAACCGTTCATCCTTCACAAAGGACCAAGAATACGCGTTTTAGCATAGCGGGACAACAACCAAAAGACTGTCAACGCCTAAGTTCCAACTACTGACAATCCCGGCACACAGTTCCGAATTCATCAGAAGAACGTGGAGTGAAGGCAAATAACCACAGGAAGTGGTTCACATAAGAAAAACTCTCCCACAAACTAGAGGGGGATAGTATATATATATATAT
>NW_008751852.1:0-1133 GCF_000715545.1 Opisthorchis viverrini | reverse complement strand
AGTACTCCATGTTTAGCAATTTCCTTGTTGTGGACATGAAACACTGTACACTACTTTCAGTAGTGTGGGCCAAATTCAGTACCACTCACATATCTGAACCTAGAAACTTTAAACACTCCCAGATACTTCCAAAACCTCCTTCTTCTAAATCGGTTTCGCCAAAATGATGCCCGTCACTTATCGCCATTTGCCCACACGTATACTTACGTGCTAGAGTTTCTTTTGTTTGTCCTGTACTGCCTGTCCGTAAGAAAAACTTTTCAAGAACATGCTATCTTCGAGCTGTTGCTTGATTTAGAACTCAGCATAACAACGGTGAGGTACTTAAATGTTCCTTTCCAAATGTTACTAAGTTTTTCACTGATTTTTCAAGCAGACAGGACCATTAAATATGCCTATGTAAAACCACCGCTTCAAGTCAGACAAACTATCGCCTAATCTTTTCTTTCGGTACCTATCGACATGGAGTACTCTGAATTGACCAGAGCTGACTACCTCTGGCAGTGTCCCAGGTTGCAAACAGTGGGATCAGCTTCTTAGTGGCCATGTGGGAAGGTTAATTTGGGAATAATCCGCCGCTGATCAGTAAGCCGTCGTGGGCAAACAGCGGTGGTGCCATCGGTGTTGCGTGCGTTCTTGCTTGTTTGTCCGCTTCCATATAGAATGTTGCGTACGACGTTTATCAAGGTAGACATGACTGGCCTACAAAGCCACCTACCACAGCGGTGGTGCCATCGGTACGAGTTGCGTTCTTGCTTGTTTGTCCGCTTCCATATAGAATGTTGCGTACGACGTTTATCAAGGTAGACATGACTGGCCTACAAATAAAGCCACCTACCGTTAATGCGTTAAGATAGGGGAAGCGTAAGATCAGTTTTGTCGCGCTGGGTTCGTCGAAACATCCTTGCTGTTGTTCTCCAGATAAACCGTTTTATCAGGCTGTCGCCGGCTTAGTCTCAATCGCTTTACATGATTATATGGTGCCCTGGATATCCTGTGTTGTTTTCACCATCTGAAAGATGTCTTACCCGAACCCTTCGCTACTACCCTCCGACTTGTCATTCATCCCACTGCCTTCAGGGCCGTATTGAGGATCTTCGTCGACCCAAATAAATAGCCAGTATTATGCCCAC
>NW_008751851.1:1005032-1028131 GCF_000715545.1 Opisthorchis viverrini | reverse complement strand
TAAGCTGAGGAAAATACAGTTACTACACTCTCTATCAATTGTTCTCTTTAAAATAGTTCGTCGTTGGCCCAGGTCAGCGAATAAACAATAATCCAATCATGTTGGTCCAGAGGTCTTCTTCTGAACAGTTCCCACATATAATAGATTCCGAAGATGCCTGAAATGTTTTGGTACCAGAGTTAATACATGAGACTCGCGAATGACCGCTGCAAGCACGAGCGAAATCAGAAGAGAGAGAGTCGAAGCACGTGACCACGCTTGTATTATGTGAAATTGTACAAGTGCGCGTTTTCGTAGTTTTTTGTATTCAAACAAAAAATCGATTATGCAATTGATGAAATACGTAGTGTTATAATGGAAGGAAAACTAAGGTACAAAACGCTACACTACCCCCACACTAAAGCATTGACCATGGAAGGGGAAAACGCTCGAATAAATAAAGTTTTTTGTATTCAAACAAAAATCGATTATGCAACTGATGAAATACATAGTGTTATAATGGAGGTAATACTAAGGTAGAAAACGCCACAGGAATAAGGATAATTTTTGTCGCATCGTGTGTACAGCTTTGTTGATTGCTTCCACTCAGACGAGGTAGCAAGACAGCAAGATTCTTAGTGTTTCACTGATCAAGCTGATTTTTTGTTAACTACACGTATGATGGTGTTTAGCACTTGGGGAACCCGGAAGGAGCCGTAGTGATACGTACATCGTGTTTCATTGTGCGTGCATTCTTGACCAACCGGGATTTGTTTAACACTGTGGGTATAATAGTGAAATGTGGGAGAATATTAGACTTAGGATGTGTAAGGAACAGCCTTTTAGGGAAGGCGTGCAGCTGAAGGGAATGTTGTCAACTGTGCACTCTCTCGCATCGCCGGGATCAGCGGGTGTGGAAGAGCAGCACATGTTAAAAGAGTTGGTTGATGTATGTAGAGGTAAAACAAATGTGGGTGACCAGGCAACGCGTATTGAGGGGGCTGGTGATAGAGAGTCAGGGCCCATCGACCACTTTGATTACAAAGGCGTAATTGATGATACTGCGACGATGTGTGTTAACTGTACGTGGGTTAAATGATAGTTGTTCCTGGGGTAATGAGATGAAATCAAACTTGTGGTTTCTATTCCGGTGCTACCCAGAGTGGCTGCTTTAGTCTCTCATGTATTCAGATAGTTTATCATAATAATAATAATAATAATAATAATAATACGCGATGCCTCTTATTTCTGCTACCTATACGGAACATGCTTATTGAAGCACGACCGGGTCGTTACAACCTGAGCACCGCAAGCAACATCACAATAGGGAGGAAAGTAGAACCAACGAGGCACGCTTATTACGTTCAAAGTCACCGCAGTTTTGGAAATCGAAAAAATAAGGCAGTTGGCATGAGGAAAGACCAGTTCCAAGATGAAGCAAGCTGAAATAAACTAAATTGAAGACCATTGCTCGCCATGGGTGACTTCGCGTAAATGGCCAGTGCCAAAAAAACATTAATGGAGATGGAGATGGAATAACTGAAAGGGGGGGAATTGGCCAGTTTTTTCTCAAAAATATGGTTTAAATTGAACCTGAGGTGTTGTTGTTGTAGGGAAATTAGATGTAAAGGATAGATTCGACTATGAGATNGATTCGACTATAGTGATGGTGCATATGACCAAACAAACATCACATACGAAATTAAACCTGTGGAAGAGGCAGATCGGAATCGCAGCAGAAAAGCAGATTGGTTCAATCACAACGGAAGTTTCGTCAGGTTAGAATGAACTCGTCCCAGATGTGCTTGGGGCGTCTTGGTAAGTTTGTTCATGATTGCAATTACAGGCTTGAGTGGGAGAGGTGGTGGCGGTTGTGATTCTGAGAAAAATAGCTGTGGGAGTGCCATCACACTGGGTATGGTAGTGCCATGCCACTATTGCACTGATATACTTCGATTCATGGACACCACCCTGATGGCCGTCAAGGGTGTTGTAACGCACAAAACGCTCGAAAATTTCTCCCACCCAATCTCCCTGAACCCAACTGCATGAACTCAGATGTCCCACCCAATACTGCCTGCTATTCATTCACATTTTATTATCATCGCATCACCCCGTCTCTATCCCATCCATTAAAACATAGCGTTGCAAAAACTGTGAACATGTTTTTGGTTCCTCATATGAACCGTATTATCACATGTTTAAATTCACATTTTCGGCACTTTTTGAACTGGTTCCTCACGCCTGATTCTCGTCTCTGTGTTTGTCTTGGGTCTAACTGTCGGTCGATAACTGTCAAGATTTGTTGTACACTAATTGATTTATTGATATTTTGTCAAACAGTACAGCACATTTTCGTCGGGATCACTGGTTTTGAATTCGGATCCATTCTTCGGTGCTCGTTGCTCGACTTGTCGATTTTGTCGCTTACAGGTGCGGCAATCGAAGAGTCAGAGAGGAAACTGACACAGATAGAGGCAAGGTGATGCAGAGTCAAGGGTGGCTTTCATTCGTGTGAGAGTGGACTTCAGACCAGCCAGAGTGGACGAATAACGGTTTTACGGGCATGATCAGTGGGGTAAAGATGAGTGGAAATATCCCTGCATGGACTTTGAGTCGGATGAGGCTCAAACATCATTTGACGTTCACAAGTGTGTACTCATGACACGCACCTGTTCAAAAATGAGCAGATTCTGAAATTAGTACTATTGGAATAACACAGCGCACAAAGCGCGCACTCTCACAGATTGGTTGATTCAGGAGAGGACAAGAAAGGAATAATGACGAACATGTAGAGAAACCAAAAGGGCAGACAAATTTCAAGTACGGTAAACAAATAACTCAAAGTCAATCAATGCCTTAAGTCCTCACTAGGACTTAAGGCGACACATCAAGGCTACTCGTGTAACGGCGATACTACAAATGGGGTGGCACGCGAGTAGTATGTGTTGTTCGTGGAATTTCGCTTTGCATCTTTCGAAAAAGGGAGATCTGTTGCGAAATTTACGAAGACGCCTTGTAACATTTGCTTGGATTTGAGTGATGAATGATTGGAGTCAATGAATATCTAGGAAAGTTCAAGGAAACGCATTCAGGAGAAGGTGGACGTCCAGTTTTTGTAAATAAGATGCGAATGAGATTTTGCCTCCTTGTCCAATGGTCTGTAATCGGTCAGTTGGCATTTCCTAATAAATAACTCCGCAGCGAAGGCCTTCTTCCTTTCATCTGGTGCCGTTATCAGGGAAAGGATGAAGCTCCCGTGGCCTCAACTCTTTGAGGATGCGGATTTTAGGACCTTCCTGGAGGACTTTGAGGAGGTTGCGGAGGCTGCCAGTCTGCAGACCGACTAGGATAATTTGGTAGCGCTGAAGATCATGGCCGGAAAAATGTGACCATGGACGTGACCAGAAGAGGACCTCGGAAAATAAACTGGGCCGCCGCGAAGCAAGTCCTTGGAGCGGACTTTGTCACGCGAGCCGACCGCCAGGAGGCTAGGAGGCGGTTCAAGATGGCCAGGATGGCACCTACTTGACATTCGATCGTGTTCTTCGCCGGCCTGCAGCAATTGTTGGATCGCGCTTTACCGGGGCCACCAGTTGCTGTCAGACCAGTTCGTCGAAGGTGCGCAGCCGGCGCTTGGTGCCCAGTTGCGGTTGACGCGAGCAACTGGCCAGTTGAGTGTGGTGGAGCTGGTGCATCTGGCCCGAGAACTGCCTTAGTCACCACTGGCCACGTTGCAGGCACAGGAGAGGAGGGATGGTTCATCAGTGGAGGAAGTGCAGAGAGGAGTGGACCAACTCGCCGAACAGCTTGCAGCCGTGAAGACGGAATCTCGGAGGCACGATCGAACCAGCTGGTGCTACATGTGCGGCAAGCCTTGCCACTGGAAGAATCAGTGCCCCCGTACCCGACACTTATACACAATAAAACTTTAGAATACTCTTCTTTTCCGGGGTGGGTCGCGTTTAGCGCACTGACAAAAGCTACCATACAAGACGTTGTCGAGTTAGACGGGAAAGGGAATTATGTTTGATTGATGCAGGGGTGAGTGTATTGCTGAGGAGAAAGTGAACCAAGCTGAACGCAGACCGTGTGAGCCAACAGTGAGAGCTGTGGGTGGATATCGACTGACGAGTGACGGATTGTCAATGCACTCGATACGCCCAGATACGACAAGCCCGTGATCAGTCCAGACGTAGAACAGGCAATATACGGGGCGGTTTTCTCTAGGCATAGATTCCGTGATTGACCTAAAGCGGGGAATGCTAGTGAAATGTATGGCGCAATAAACCTTGAAGATTACCCAGGCGCTGCCGTGGGTGAGCTACGTGTCCGAAGACTTCCGTCTTGTAATGTACCGCCAATACGGTCGGCGGTCCAGGAATATTCCGAACTGTTCACGGGAGATGAGGATCCGTTTGGCTTCTGCCCGTGGATTGAACACGAAATTCCTCTGTCGTCAGAACGCTTTCGACCTTATGGCCCCCGTCCGTTGATGCTCCATCTACGGGAAGAGGTCCATAAACAGATTCAGGAGATGTTGAAAAAAGAGCATAACCAAAAAACCCAATAGTGTGTACAATTCCCCAGTTGTGCTTGAAAGAAAGGCGAACGGAAAATACAGGCTTTGAGTGGACTCAAGGCGCTTGCATGAACTTACCTTAAATCGGGTTGTAGCTGTGCCTTTGGTTGCGGAGATTTTCGATTCCCTCCAGCATTCCCGATATTCCACTGTGTTCGACTTGCGTTCCGGATACTGGAAACTACCTATCAAGGAGGAGGACCGGGAGAAAACGGCGTTTACGGTTGGGGACACCCAATATCAATTTAGACAAAGGCCGTTTTGTTTGTCCGGGGCACCATTCCCATTCTGGCGCCTGATGCTTCGTTTAACGAAGGGACTGCAGAATATCGCCGTCTACGGAAACGATATCGTTGCGTACAGCAATTCGGAACCATAGCACGCAGTTCACTTGAGTGCTATATTGAAGCGGATCCGGGAGGCCGGCCTGCGGATAAATGAAGCCAAGATATAGATCGCCCAGAATTCTATGACACTGCTGAGGCATAAGGTGGGTCACTAAGAAGTGAGTCCACTGTCCGAAAGGATTGTGCTGTTCTCAATTCAAAGCGGTCTAGCTGGCAGTTTCCTGGACGAGAAGCATACTACAGCCGGTTTGTTGAGGACTTCTACACGATCGCTGCGCCAATGTACGACTAACTCGGGCAAAATCAGAAATTCGAATGAACCGAAGAAGCACATGAGGCTTTCGAGCGTGTCAAAGCGCGGATGTTGGATCAGCAACTGGCCATCAAACTGCTCCGGATCAGAGAGATGTTCAACGGACGCTGTTCAACGGATGTTGCAGCGGACGCCAGTGATCGCAGTATCGGCCCAGTCCTAAAGCAGAGGAGTGGAGTTGTCGAATATGCCAGCCGTGTCCCGACTAACGCTGAACGGAAGTACTCAACCATTGAAAAAGGATAATTAGCGAACGCCTGGGCCTTGGATAAGTGGAGGCCATATCTTCTGGGGCAAAGAGTTCATGTCAAAACCAATTACGAAACCCTGCAGTGGATGAAGACCACCAGAGATCCTCGCGGAAAGCTCGCGCGCTGGGCACTCCGGTTGCAGGAGTACGACTTCACAATCCGGCACGTGCCAGGGATGAAGAACCACTTGGCTGATTTGCTGTCGAGACCAGAGGCTGAAAATGAGGTTCCCAGGATCATGATTGGAGCCAATGACCTCGACGTCAAACTGGATCCCGGAAAGTTGGTGCAACTCCAACGGCAGGATCTTGTGTTACGAAAGGTTCCAACCGCCTTGTTGGATGGAAGGATCAGTGGGAACGGAGTGGGAGACAAGGATTTGGAAACGTTCCAAAGTCGCTTTCATCAGCTGAGGCTGAATGAAGCTGGCGTAATTTCCTGGAACGCCACCAATTCAAATGTTGTGCTACCCGTGATACCTCGCGTCTTGAAACGGAAGCTTATCGTCGAATGCTACGAGATGGCACATACAGGGTGCACCACGACTTACGACTTACTTCGGCAGAGGGCCTACCGGCCCGGGATGAGAAATTAGGTGATGAGTTAAGTGGTATCCTGTAAGCGTTGCCAACTAATGAACGGAAATACGACACGGGCAACCCATCCCATTAAACCTATTCCTGTCTCAGAAATCGGTGAGTTGTGGTCAGTTGACGTCACATGCCCCTTTCCGGTGATAACCAGTGGGGATCAATTCATTGTGATAATGACAGAACACCTGTCGCCATGGGTTGAGGCGGCAACCCTGCCTAATCAGCTGGCGACGGCGATCAGCGGAGTGGTAATGCATCATACCGTGGCTACCACGGGGCGCCAAAATTGATCCTAACCGAACAGGGGCCTTGCTTCAAGAGCGAAGGGTTTGGGAATTGCTTGTAAAAGCTGGGTATCAGACGGCTAAGGACAACACCATACCACCCGCAAACAAATGGACTAACCAAACGTAATAACCGAACGATCAAGGAGTGGCTGGCGGCTAAAGGTGACGGGGAAGTTAACTTGCCAATGGTGTTGGAAGCTCATCGTGCTTCCACACAGTCAACCACAGGCAATTCCCCGTTTATGTTGATGTACGGTCGACATCTGCGCCTTCCGGTTGATCAGGAAATTGGGTTGTGGCCGGCAACACGCTTGTCTGCGGTAGTCGCAGAGGAAGAGAGAAGGGGAGCTTGAGAAAACTTGACCGCCGTTCAGGGAAGGACCAGGCAGAAAACGGCAGGTAGGAAGGTACGAATGTTCCCAATAGGCACGAAGTTTAGGTGAAAGTGCCAGCAGAATCATGGAAGGAGTGGACTGGGGTCGCAGGAGCTAGGCATTCGGTGGCAAAGGCCGTTTGTCGCCACGGACCGCCGGGGGAACGTCTATACCATTCAAGATGGTCGGGGATCGAAAATAGTGAATGGGGTGCAGCTTCACAAGTGGCATGATACACCCGAAGAGCGGCCGAGTAGACCCGCTGCCGAATCCGAACTGACGGAGGTAAATGAAAATCGATTGTATGCGGACGAGCTTTAAGGGGTGGAGGTGTGTGACAGTGATATTACTGATAGGGCGGCATGCAAGTAGCATGTGTTTTTCGTGGAATTTCGCTTTACATCTTTTGAAAAAGGGAGATCTGTTGCGGAGTTTGTGGAGTCGCTATGTAACATTTGCTTAGGTTTGAGCGATGAATGGTCGGAGTCAATGAATATCCAGGGAAGTTGAGGGAGACGCGTTCAGGAGAAGATGAACATCCAGTTTTGTAACAATACACACGGTAAACGCGCAGCAACGAGTGTAGCCTAGTTTCAGTCTTGTTACGACAGTCATATACGAATCCTTCAAAGTTCTCCCACACTCACGGATTCACGAATTAAGGCACAGGAGTGAGGCGCTCGCCCAATTTTCCTGGGTCAGTTTTGTTCTCGTCGTTCAGCGGCTATCGTTCACCTGGAAGGCACAAGTGCCAGAAGAGTGTGGCACTGTTTTCAGCGGTAGCAGTAAGCTGGCATAAAAAGGCGTCTAATGGTGTTCTGAACCGGGTGCAAGATGAAGCGTGGATAATATTCGGAGCAAGGCCATTCCACAAACCAACTTCTAGGAAAAGCTATTGGCAAAAGAAAAATGGTCGCCCCAACCTTGAAAATATTTTTACTATGTCCCCGTGGTTTGTTAACTAGGTCAACGGTGAAAAACCTTTGGGGAAAACCTTTTACAAACAGGACATAAGTAAGTATTAGGCCTTTCTGGAGGAGACGATACTCCATTGGAAAGAGGCCGGCTACGGGTAGGTGCGTTTCATAGTCCATAGATTTAGGGCCTGCAACCATTTTCCTAGTAGCCCGTTTACACGCTTAGTGAGGGTCATGTCCTTCATGCAGATTGCGTTGGTTGGCATACTCGAAAAGCTGTCTGACGTTGTCCTCATAGAGTGGATATAAGTTCAGAGGTAAATGAAATCGATTGTATGCGGACGAGCTTTAAGGGGTGGAGGTGTGTGACAGTGATATTACTGATAGGGCGGCATGCAAGTAGCATGTGTTTTTCGTGGAATTTCGCTTTACATCTTTTGAAAAAGGGAGATCTGTTGCGGAGTTTGTGGAGTCGCTATGTAACATTTGCTTAGGTTTGAGCGATGAATGGTCGGAGTCAATGAATATCCAGGGAAGTTGAGGGAGACGCGTTCAGGAGAAGATGAACATCCAGTTTTGTAACAATACACACGGTAAACGCGCAGCAACGAGTGTAGCCTAGTTTCAGTCTTGTTACGACAGTCATATACGAATCCTTCAAAGTTCTCCCACACTCACGGATTCACGAATTAAGGCACAGGAGTGAGGCGCTCGCCCAATTTTCCTGGGTCAGTTTTGTTCTCGTCGTTCAGCGGCTATCGTTCACCTGGCTGGAACAAGTGCCAGAAGAGTGTGGCACTGTTTTCAGCGGTAGCAGTAAGCTGGCATAAAAAGGCGTCTAATGGTGTTCTGAACCGGGTGCAAGATGAAGCGTGGATAATATTCGGAGCAAGGCCATTCCACAAACCAACTTCTAGGAAAAGCTATTGGCAAAAGAAAAATGGTCGCCCCAACCTTGAAAATATTTTTACTATGTCCCCGTGGTTTGTTAACTAGATCGTTCACCTGGAAGGCACAAGTGCCAGAAGAGTGTGGCACTGTTTTCAGCGGTAGCAGTAAGCTGGCATAAAAAGGCGTCTAATGGTGTTCTGAACCGGGTGCAAGATGAAGCGTGGATAATATTCGGAGCAAGGCCATTCCACAAACCAACTTCTAGGAAAAGCTATTGGCAAAAGAAAAATGGTCGCCCCAACCTTGAAAATATTTTTACTATGTCCCCGTGGTTTGTTAACTAGGTCAACGGTGAAAAACCTTTGGGGAAAACCTTTTACAAACAGGACATAAGTAAGTATTAGGCCTTTCTGGAGGAGACGATACTCCATTGGAAAGAGGCCGGCTACGGGTAGGTGCGTTTCATAGTCCATAGATTTAGGGCCTGCAACCATTTTCCTAGTAGCCCGTTTACACGCTTAGTGAGGGTCATGTCCTTCATGCAGATTGCGTTGGTTGGCATACTCGAAAAGCTGTCTGACGTTGTCCTCATAGAGTGGATATAAGTTCATGAGGGTAATATAGGAGAAGGTGCTCCGAATCATCCGAAGAACCGCGAATAACATTCGGGTTGATTTTCGTAGTGCAGCGAGAATGACATGTTTGAAGAGATCTTGATAACCAAATCAATTTCGGCATCTATCTTTTTCGTGTCTTCCCGCCTATTCTCATTGTGCACGATAGAGACGTTCGCTGAGTTTCCTCGGGATCACATATGGACACACTTTTCCTCATTCAGAAGGGGTGCCAGCCCGTCGAGCACTGATTTGCAGCGTCCCGACCCATTCGAAAGGCACTAATATTTGAAATTCAGAATTTCAAATCGTCCCCAAAAAGTATGCCTGGACTTGATAAAGCGTCTGAAAAGTCTCTGATGTAGATCAGAAACTACAGTGCTCTCACAACGGAGACTTGAGATAATCCAACGGAGAGGCCACTCTTATTCGGAGTGTCCTGTCTGGTAGGAACGCCCCAAACCATTCCAATAAATCTTTAGGACTCTAGTTTTTGGAGCAGTGGAACGTGTGGTACTCGATCAAATATTTTTGCAAAGCCAAAAATATGGTATCTGATATGGGTCCCTCGTCCTTAGCTTGGGTTAATTTGTACCCAAACACGAGCATGTTCGTCACGCAAATGCGGTTGGGAAGGGATCCGTGTTTAACCGGATATGCCGGGTTGTTGGTAGTAAGGTGATTTAGGAAGGCCTACTTTTCAACACGATCCATCATATTGCACGGTACGCCAGTGAGGCTAATAGGCCTGTAGCTGCGGGATGGTAGTCGGTCACTAATCTCGTAGATTAGCGTGACAATCACATCCTTCCAAGCAGAGGGGAGGTTGTCTTCGTCACGTGACTGATGAAACATCAGGTAGAAATACGTTACCAGTGCAAACGTTGTTTCCTTCGGGACCATTGGGTGGAACTAGTCTGGCTCCAATATGCAGTACGGGTTAGCCTTGTGCAATAGTTGATGAGTGCTCTCCTCCGTGGAGACAGTGTTGATTAGAATCCATTTGTAGGTACGCATTTCCAAAAGTGGGCCTGAAGAATTCAGGCCTGTATAGTGCTCTGTGGGACTATTGGGTCACTCGTGGTTACTCAATGAGAACGCGATTGGCTTATTCAGCTGCGATGTCTCGTAACTGACGCTTTTCCATTTTTTCGGGTGGCATGATTTTGCATGCTCCATTGACGGGTCTCTAAATTAGGGTATTTCCACATTTCATAAAACGCCGGCTCGCCTTCTGCATCACTTTTAGTAAATTTTTTGAAAATGGTTTAGAAATTTTTCCGGAAGAAGCCAAATCCTCTCCTTATCAGATGGCGTGCCGTGTCAGCCTCATGAACTTTCTGAAAAACGGTCTTTTAAAAGTCTCCCACTGAAGCTGGTCTCAGTTCAACTTGTTCAAAAAGCGTGCACACTCCTGAGAAGTTTGCGCGGTAGAGGTCTCGAATCCACGGCTGATGTTCGGGAGTTCTTGCCCAGTAGTAGATGAGATCAAAGTTCAGAGTTGTTACCATGTCTCAGTGGAGCGTTAGCCAACCTCCGATCAACGAAATGTCCTTTGCTGGTCAAGACCAAATTTAGGAGCGTTTATAGTTAACCCGCGCGGTATCTTTTGGGTACGTCGACATGTTGAGTCCCAGCGCCCCCCCGTATCCAGGTCAACGATGAGGATTGATTTGTCTGCGGGCTTCACTGCCTGTCTGCTCACACCTGACAATCTCGGGCAAAAATAGTGGCTTCCGTAAGGAGTTCACTGCTGCCCCTTTATTGTCTGTCACAGAAGCAAGCGAGGATGGCTCTAGGTGCTCCGGACGCCGCGTCCAGGCAATGCTTGCCTCCTGTCGCTGGAACGAGCAGCCGTGAGAAACATGCCACTGAAAGGTGCAGTCGAACCGGCTGAACTGTGAATTGTGGCTGACCGTCTTAAGGGCAGCAGAGAGCAATATGTGGGGGTATGTGGTAAAAGTTCACATTTCGAACTAATTTCCTGTGTCCACGATCACAAAGAGTCCCGGGCCTCACGAGAAACAAGCCAGGGATGATTACTTGTAGCCTCCTACCGGCTTTATGCCATCCCGACATATGGGCCATATGGCCCGTTTTAGACAGCCAGTGACCCTCAACCACTGGAAGAACGCTGCTTACAGGTAGAATGTCAAGGACGGACACTTAGTGGGGTGCTGCTATTTGATGTGGGTGCTCCTATGCACTATTGAGCCCGTTCAGGTCCATATACCAAATTCATCTTTTGTGATACCGCTTACCGTTCTATGATGTTTGACAACGATTCTGTAAGTTCATTTAGATCGCCCTTGAAGCCAAGACTTCAACCATGTACGCATTTCAAGTGGCAGCTCACTCGCCGATATGGTAGGAGGCATAACTGTCAGGAGAAACTCCAGCAAATATTGAGCACCATGCAGGAATAAATACCTGCAAGATGTGGGGCTAAGCCGTTCACTGATCATGACTTGGTCAGTTTTATTTCCAACGTATGCTGCTTGAACTTGGAAGCGCGTCGGCAATCGGGAACAGTTCGATAAACCCCCGAAGCCCTCCCGTCGCTGACTACTTCGCTTGCAAAAGAGCGTCCAAGACTAAAATATGACTCTCTGCTAATTCTTACCGATACTTGCTTGATACTTACTTGAGCCCCGAGTAATCAATACCCACATCCGACCAACCATGGAGTACGCTATGCAAGCTTGGTCACCATGGCTTCAAAAAGACATAATTCTCCTACAGCGAATATATCATCTAGCCACGAAGCTGGTATTTGGATTGCATAATAAACCATACGAAGACAGGATTGCCAGTCTCAACCTATTTGACTTCTACTATCGGCGCATCAGGGGAGAACTAATTCTAACATATAATATACTGAAGACACCTAATCATCTGCTGGAAAAACTTTTTGTCCGACGTCGACCACGAACGGGTAGGAGGCCTGACTTTTCGCTCGCGGTACCTCACTCGAGGGCGAACTGTCGACGGAACTTTTTCGCGGTCCGTGTATGTTTCATTTGGAACTCCCTAACTCCCAATGTTGTGCATTCGCCGAGTTTAGCCATTTTCAAGAACAATTTAGATGCATATCTTATGTTCAAACTTAATCTGGAAATGTTTAACTCCATGCGATACTCAGCAAACATTACGCATATTTTTGCGCCCCTTTGTATATGGTCGTTGTAAAGTTAACTGCTTTTTAGACCATTAAACCTTGAATTAACTTGAATGTACTACATCGTCTAAGGTGTGTTGGCACCGTAAACACCGTGGCCAGCGAGCGGAAATGATCATGAATGTTGCAGCTGGGAACATTCGTCAGGTGGAGGATCAAGCTGTTTGGTAGTTGGTTCCGCCCCGAGTAATTCTGCCCCGGGTCAATTAACTATATATGCGGCTGAACACAGTGACTTAAAGTGTTTTTTCGACACCAAGTTTTGTTGGCTTCTCTAAGATCCAGCGAACCCTCCACCCGTCGAGTTGTTAGTCACCCTACGTGTGGCCAGTGGAACAGTCATCTCTATGTACGAAGAAATTCCCTCGACCACTGGCAATACACCATCCTAACGTGGGCGTGCACCATGCTCTTTGCAGGCTTCCCAAAACGAGTAACTTATATTGGCCTCCATGGAGACGTCCGTCATTTACTCGACTTCTGACTTCACGGTAGCTGCCAAAAACGTGTCGTAAGAGCTTATCTTGACTTACATCTGACCATCTGCTGTTTAGTGTTGCCAATAGGTCCCATCAAATGCTGTAAACTGATTCGTCTAGTAGTTTTGACACTCTCGGGTGACCCCAGAAGGAAGCAGTGTTACTGAACCAGATGCACACCCTCGTTTATCCGAGTTTTCTGATCGGCACACCTCTACGACATTGAACTCCTGAAAACTCCGGGCTACTGAACTCGTATTCAACAGGAAGTATCTGACTCTCAAAAACTCTGTTGGCTTTGACCTTGCGCTGGCTATTTCAGCTGAGCAGTGCCCATGTGGGGAGTGTAGTACAACAAATAGATTCACCGGTCCCAAGCGATAACCAATCCCGCACATGCACGACCTAAGCGGGTGTGTGGGCAAGGTCGCTGTTTTCGGTGCACTTGAAGTACATCAATAAAGAATAGCCACTAGCAAACCATCTGCTCTCCCGAATGACTTATGTTGAGCAGCTTGCCTAATATATTTTGGCGCTTATTTGATCTGGTTGTCCACCGATCTGGTTTCATCCATTCAAAAGTTCTGGAAATGCACACTGCGGTGTGCATCTAAGAAAACTCTTCGAACATACTAGATAAGACGGAGGCATTATGAATGTCGCTTATGCAAATTCAGGCAAAAATAAGTGCCCTTCCCTGGTCCGTGTGAACGAATTCCATGGCCTAAGTCCCGCAGAAGATAACGCTTCCGCTCTTCATGGGTTCCCGACACTCCGATCCGAAACTCGGTCACTTGATTTTGTAAGCTATTTCGGTTGATTCGTGCGTCTTTGCGTGTGCACTGTGCATCCGCACGAGCACACATGTTCTACTAGCACCCTTAATCACATTAAAAAGGATGCTTCATGAGCTGATTTTTTTGCTCCGCATGTTGCAATGGGCCGGGCTTTCAAAGGCACCTCAAACTTGAAACGCTTCATTAGCGTCCTCTTTCAACACTTATCAGACCTGATGTGAGCTACAGCGCGTCTGTATGAACAGATCTGCCTGCTAAAAGATCCACTTTACCAGGAGCGTGTGGCAAAGAAATGAAAATAATAGCGCTATCTTGGGAATACAGTAATTAGGAGGGTCAGATTGTAAGACTCACCAAGAATTGTTCTCTTTAAAATAGTTCATCGTTGGCCTACGTCAGCGAATGGATAATAATCCAATTAAATTTCTCCATGTGTCTTCTTTCGGACAGTTAGCACGTATGGCAAAATCCGTAGACAGCCTGAAATGTTTTGATAGCAGAGTTAGCACATGAAACTCGCCAATGACCGATGCAAGCGGGAGGAGAAGCAAAATAGCAATTTGAAACACGTGACCACCTTTGTATTGTGCATAATTGTGCCAAAATCGCGTTTTCACAGTTTCGCGAGTTCAAAGAAAAGGAATGCATATGCAGCTGACGAAGTACATAATGTCATGATGGAAGAGAAGGAAGGTACGAAACACCACAACTCTGTGTTGGTTTTGGTTTCCTGCACCACCCACTACGGTGTATCAAAATTATACATATATATATATATATGAAGATTATTACAAACATGTTTATAGGGCCATCACAGAATGCCTCTTTATATCGTACTAGAATCTCGTGGAGCGGTGAGAATCGATGAGCTAAAATGCTCGATCCAGATTGGCTGACACTCTGACTAATCAGGGCGTGGCTTCGTTTGGCCCGTAGCCCGCACGTGACACCCGTCCAATTGACGTGGTGTTCGATTACCAGGGTCGGCTGGCCTGGGGACATTGAGTGACGTAGGAACTAGATGGAATAAATTTCTTGAGTTTGACAGTATAGTACTTGAGTCGGAAAACTTCTGGAGAAAACAAAGGGCACCGGATGAAGATCGGCTACACTGCAGATGAACCAATGAAAGAAAGAGCGCTGCGGCTCAGTTGGCTACAGCAGAGAGATAATGAAATCCTAGTGGAATATTACAAAAGGTAGAATTCTTAGTCAGGGCTTCACCGTCCTGACACTCCCTTTTTCAAAATGTTCAAAGGTTTTCAGAAGTGGAATCATCTGCACTGCTCTAAATGGTTTTAGGTTTCGAATGGACAACCGTCTTGGTGTGCATATGGTTACCACTGGGGATTGTATGTTTGCATAGAGAAAACATGTGTAACTTAACACACGATAGCTCAAAAGTATCCAGCGATATGTTGTAGTATGTGTGCTATGAAAACACCAGGGGACAGTGATTCTCCGAAGGCAGGTGTTCATGACAATTTCTGTGGATGGAAAATGGAGACAAAGCTCACGAGCCGAAGCCCGGTAAGCAAGGCTGTACATCACCAGTACCTACGATTAAATCAAACAGACTGACTACAATGTCCGGCTACGTCGGTTGCAGCAAGTTGTGTGGCGGACCCATGTGGCAGACTTCGCATACGCTGCGCTTGATGTGGACATGAGTCCGTTTCTCTCCGCCGCTTCGATGGACCTTAGCCAAGGCCGAATCACGCGGCTTACGGGTGGTGTGCATCGTGATGGCTGTGGGACCGTCCCTCCGTTTGTGTGTTCCTTTTTTGTAGGTGGGGGGAAGATGGGAGTACCAAATCTACGGGTAAACGGATTCTACGCCCCAAAAGCGCTTCCGAAAAAGAGTTTGGCCGGTTTGGGTTAGGTGCCGTACGGTAGCTTAACAGGAAGGTTTCAGTAATCTCCGCTGACATTCCCAGTCGTTGTCTCAGAACCACAGTTTGTGTGGGTTGGTATCGACGAATCCTTTACAAGGCAATTCGAAGGCGTGTTTTCGAGTTACCGTGGGTACTTACATCAAAGGGTATGTCCTGCACCAGAAGCTGCGTTGGTTAGGCCATGTGTTGCGCGTACCGAACCATCGTTTGCCGAAGGGAGTGCTGTCTTCCGTGTCTGACTCAAAGTATCGGAAGCAGAGAGGTGTCCAATCCTTGACCTGGCAGAGGGGTATGAAGGATACCGCGAAACGTTTGGGTGCTGTCGGTGTTACACGCCTTCTAGAATGGAGACCGCGTGATCGCCAGCGCGTCTGGTTTGAGACGCTGCAAGATATGGCTGTTAACCGACGTCGGTGTTGTTCTTGTTATTTTCTATCCTAATTGCCTGAATGTGTGTCTGGGGGTGTAGGCTAGCACTGAATCCCCTCCCTATCCACCTTTATTCTTCACTTCACAAGGCTTTCAAATAAATCACGGTTGTACGGCAGCGAATAACCGGTATTGAGCACTGGTATCATGCTGTGGATGATGATGATCGGTTTGAACCTAGGTTTATTCACCTTCTACGGTCCAACTGCTGCTACAATTGAATCACTTCTTCTTTCTGCTAGCCTCTTACGTGATTGCATGCCTATCGCGACAAAGCCACGGCGTTACAATCCTGACGATGAACCGTTCATTCGCTGGAAACTTGGCTGACTGTTGGGTGAAGGTATAATTGACCCTCCGAGTTCTCCCGGTAGGGCTCAAGCACTGTTCACGAAAAATTCAAACCATAAAAGAGGTATGGCAGTAAGCAATATTCAAATCATTAATCGGTTCACATACTTAAAAGCATATCGGTTACCGTTATTTGATAAAATGATTAAAGAAATTTCCCGCTATCCTGTGTTTATCACCTTGGACCTACTGAGTGGTTACCATCAAGTTCCGCTCAATGCGAAAGGCAAACTGTACAAAGCTTCTGAAGCATGTAGAGAACTGTTTCAGCTAAATCGCATCCCTTTCGGTGTAACCAACGAATTCCCACGCTCAAAAAATCGTTCAGTTGTAACACCCTTTCGGTGCCTAGCTGCCATGCTACCTGAATGAAGCAAGAGGACTGGGAAACTGGCAGGTTGCCGAAGCCTAGACAGGGGAGTCGAAAGGCAGAGGTAGGGGGAGGTAAGGGGAGGTAACCACGGACCTTGCGGTCAGTAAATTTGGGCTTTAACCACTGAGCCTACATTGATACTATTTGTGACTCTACCCAAAGCTAGCTTGACGGGAACTTCAAGTTTTTCTGCGGAATAATAAAAAATATGGAATCGTTCTTAACTGCAGAGAAAGCATCATTGCAACCAACCTGATACGCCTTTTCAGCTATTAAGCCTTTAAAGGAGTTATCAAACCTGATCCTGAACTCGTCAATTCCCTTATCCACATGACGCGAAATCCCAGCAAGAGGTTGTTGACATGTTTGCCTATTATTTTCAGTGGATACCATGCTTCTCTGACAAATTCAGTAGGCCTGTCAACAATAACACGTTTCTCCTACCGGGGTGTGTACAACAGTTTCGAAAATTTGAAGGAAGAATTAGAGAACACTATCGTGGTGGCGGTCGGCTACAACGCACCCTTGGTTGTCAAGACGGATGCCTCAAACATAGCTGTTGCTGCATCTGTGACTCAGAACAACCAATCCTTTGCCTTCTTTTCTTGATAACTGACACCGAGCGGGAAAATCACTCTTCCATTAAGGGGCGTACGCCATCGTTGAGCCTATTCGTAAATGAAAACATTGTCTTCTCGAAATACTCCAAGCTTATCGCTGACCAACGATAGTTTTCCTTTACGTATGCTGTGTCACAGGAAAGTGTGATTAAAAAAGCATAAAATACAGCGAAGGAAAATGGAACCCCCTGCTTTTAGCTACGATATTACCTACAGACTTGGAAAAGACATTCTGGTAGCTGACACCTTAACGCGTAACTTATGCGCCAATGCGATTGGCGTGGTGATAAATTAATAGACATTCATTACTCCTTGTGCCATCCCGGATTTAGTCGCGTGCACGGTTTTGCCGTTTTCCCTCCAAGCTGTGAAACAAATCACCTCTGAATGCACAGTTTGTGACACCATCAAACCTTAATTTTATAACACCCCACTGCTTTTATCAAAGCAACCCAACCATTCGAACAAATGAGTGCCGATTGTAAAGGACATTTACACTTTGTAATTCGAGACCACTATTTCATTACTGTCGTTGACGACTGTAAAAGCGCGTCGGCCGTTTTCTGTGGGAATTATTATCTATTTGGTATGCTTGCCTGTGTACATTCGGATCGTCGCTCCTTATCCATATCTGACGAACTGTGCACATTCCGATGATTTTCCCCCAACCAAACAACCGCTTATAATTATTCAGGAGTACGGACAAGTCCAACGTCTCAACGAGACACTCTAGAGCTTAGAATCAGGACTAAAGGCTTTCAAATCTGTTACTGGGAGTCGGCTCGGTCAGACGTTTTTTACTCTGTACGGTCCCTTCTCTGCGTTTCCCCAAATGCCAGTTCACATGGACGTATGTTTCGGTTTGAACGTCGGTCATCCTGTGGCTTGTCTGTACCAACCTAGCTAACTACTCCAGGACCTTTTTTGGTGAAAGGATAGTTGAGGAAGTGGACTTGTGAACTGCAATTCCCATTACACCAAATTCATTTTTCATGGGAAAAGAAAGCACCGTATCTTTCCGCCATCTCGCTCCCTGTGATGACCGCAATAAGTTCACTTCACATGGAGTATGTTTCGGTTTGAACGTCGGTCATCCTGTGGCTTGTCTGTACCAACCTAGCTAACTACTCCAGGACCTTTTTTGGTGAAAGGATAGTTGAGGAAGTGGACTTGTGAACTGCAATTCCCATTACACCAAATTCATTTTTCATGGGAAAAGAAAGCACCGTATCTTTCCGCCATCTCGCTCCCTGTGATGACCGCAATAAGTTCACGCGCACTTCATCCAGTGAATGCAATGACAATGCAATATTAAAGCTCCGTTTATGTGTATAGCGTTTTTATGGCAGCCGGCGAAGTTTGAAGATTTGTTCGACGTAACTCCTACCAGGCATGAACCTCGCTTGCCTCTCTCGGGTAGGTTTTTCATGTACGCTCACAATGCAACGAAGAAGTAGCGCCGTGACTCATTACGGCTAGGGCCAAGCTGATGCGCTTGTGAAGACCGCCCCCAACGTGGGCCCCTTTTTTGAAGTTGGACATTACTGCTGATCATCCTTAATTGCCTTCGCTCAAATCCAGGCAAACAAGCCAGAAACGAGCTGACTGAGGACTTTGCTCCCATCTTTAAACATTGAAGATGAGAAGTCACCCGCACTAGTAGCCCTGTGGCTCTTGAGAGAACAGATGCAGTCATAAACCTCCGAGGCCTTATGGGGTTCCACAATCACCGTCCTCCACTCTAATTGTAGGATCTAAATGAGTGGTAGCTGGTGTCCATGAGAATTTTTATTCGAAGTATTCGGCCTAGCGGTCGAATCGTTCTTTAGTCCTGGTCGTCGCGCCACCTTGATCTTTGATGGTTTCGCTCGTAGGTGTTTTCCTAGGACCGGTTGCACGGGTCCACTGGAATGATCTTGGGGCATTCCAGACTTTCTGGGCCTTTTCCATTTCCTTAGCGTTCCGTGTCCTTCCGTTCACGATCGGCGCTCACCCTCACTTTGACTTGACGTCTGATAATCAGTCGCTTCAAATTACGTTCGGGGCTGCGGGGACATCATCATCGGCCTTAAAAATCGCCTACCTATCGCGAAGTGGTTATAACTATCAGAGTTCGGTTCACCGATGATTTGGGGTGATCTCTTTCCAGCACTAATTCATATCTGATGGTGGAGCAGCTGGATCTGGGAACTTCTGAGTTGTTAAGCGATTTGTTTACGCCTTACGCGGCTGTGGAAAACGAGGGAATAGTCGACTCTAGACGAGCGCGTGATTGAAATCCACAGATGTGTTCCAAAACCAGCGGCAGTCATCAATCCACATCACCGGAAACTGATAGCGATGTGATCTATTTGAGTTCCTAGCTGGCACTCTGTTGAAGGACAATTGTGGCCGGAAGGCTTTGGTTATTTCGGTAGTTAATACTGAGTGCAATAGACTGCCGTCAGCGCATAGCTGAAACGATCGTCCGCCATTGTCCGTAGATACCGAGTCTAATCGATGTCGGCCACCCAGTTGAGTCGTTGAGCGGAGCCGTTCCACTTGATGAGATACCCGTTAATAACCGGCTCTGCGAAAGAATTTCGAGAAAGTGAGATCCATCGCTGTGTTTGTTGTGTCTGCCTACGCCCCGACAAACTTTAGTTCTGAATCCTCCAAGAACTGTTAGTGACACTCTAAGTGCTCTTCTACAGCGGACCATTAGTTCAGACGTCTTTTGGTTGCTGGTGATATGAACGATTAGGTAGGTAGGCCAAGCGCTCCAGAGTTCTCCCTAGTCGTCTTGGGTTGGACGTGAGACTCACGGGCAGCAGAGAGTGCCTGCTACAGCTGTGTGTCAGCCATAGGGTGTTCTCCATTGCGCTATCGGTTTGTGAAACAGCGGTAGCCATTTGAATACGTGGTTCCCACCACCGAACTAACTCGAAATCAAAATAGACCTGAATTCCATCAAATTCTGGATGTAAGGGTCGCTCACCGCGTGTAAAATTGTATGATGAGCTCTCCAAAAGCTTCTGTACAAAAGGTAGTGTCCGGCAAAAATGCCGGCTCCTTTCCGTTCTGTTGAACTCCATCATCGATACAGTAATGAACACTGTGACGTCTTGTAAAACCTGGTGTTCCTATGGTTCTCGATACGCACACTGTCCGTCTACAGTGCGCGGATGACATCTCTTTCATCTTTGAAGGCGAAGGCGAACCACACTCTGTTGTGCAAACTAACCACCCTCTAGAACCTTCAAACTGTAAAGTCATGCTTCAGAACGTACAGTCTCTGAACATACTCCTAACAATCCAAGGAGAATCAATGGAGATTGCGGAAAACTTTACTTACCTCGGCAGTTGTGTTATCTCTGAGAGAAGTGTGTCTGATGAAGCTAGTGCACGAATATCAAAGGACCGGATCAAGTTTGCCAATTTTCGTCATTTGTGACATCACAAAGACATATCGCTAGCTCTAAAGGATCGTGTTCACCGGGCTACGTTAAGGGCTGTGCTGTATGGTTGCGCGACATGGCCTCTGGGGCAATTGGTGTGAGACACGTTTAGATTTTTGACCACTCGTGATGTCGAATTCGGCCGACAAATTTGTAACGAGGTAACCAGGGGAGAGCCTTTTCGGTTATGCATTACAACTCCGTAATTATTATTGTTTTGTTTGTGAATTATGTTTCATAAAACCTGCCATACTAGGTGAGTGCTTCAAACTCCAATTAATCAACATGCTTTCTGATAAATTAACTCACTCCAGTGTCATTCAGCTGTTTTTGAACTAGATATTTGGTCCGTCCCCCAACCAGTAACCTACCTCTCAAAGTAGGTAGCTTTGGTCAAGTCCCATGATCGGCCCTTATTGAAGAACCACCCTATTGACGTAGCCAGTAAGGTTGTGGTTTACCACAGTATCTTCCAAAAGGGTCTGGAAGGACCAAACATGAACCCACGTCAACTTTTTTTTCGTTTTAGCAATCCTGTAATGGTTGGTCATACATTTTGGTTAAAGGAACGGATCAACGATGTCATCTCGTTTGAATTTCTTGGTCCCCTGTTCATCATACCCCCAATTGTTCTCTGCGGAGCTTTGAGTTCGCTTGCCACTGTCCTTATGGGCACGCTGGTCTTCCTGTTTGTTCTCAGTGCATCTATCTCTGTAATTCTGACGGCACACCAGGGCCTGGTTTCTCCAGTGGATCTTTTCTGTAGCCAAATACCCAGTGGGCTTAAAGTTTTCTTATCAAAATCGTAAGTTGACAAGTAAGATGTCTTTATTTCGCGAAACATCATCCTGTTAATTCCGTTGAAAAATTCGGTGTGTAAATCTTGGGTTTGAAATACTATGCCTGGGTAATCGTGTAGACAAAACTGCGGCCATGCTGCGTAATCGTATTATTGCCCTCTTCACGCCGGCAAGAGTTAGGATTGCTTGCTTTAGTGATGCATTCTTAAATAAACGAGCGTTACTCAGCCTCATCCTTTCTCCATACAAATCACCCGTACTGTCAAGATCGCGGACGCTAGTGCATCACTTCTAGTAGAATTGAGCGGTTGCACTTGCCGAACACATTCACACAAAAAAGGAACATGCTACTTTTAATCACCCTCCCACTTCCATTTGTCAACTGTGGAAATCACGACTAGATGTTCGGAATTTAGGTTTTTATATTGTGGTCATGTATCGTCAGAATGTGCCATGGTGGCTACACTTTTCGAATACGGAATGTTTGATCGTCGACGACTACGACGCAACAAACACCTGACGTGGCGGGATTAATTCCCGGTTAGTCGTACTCAGTACACCATAATTCTGAAGGTGGGTAGAGGATTTATTCCCTTCATATATAAGGAAATTCTTCTGCTTTAATAACGGTTGACTTCAGGATAGACATTTTAATGAGGTGGTCGAGGTTTGGCCGCTGTACCAATGTCTTGTTCTGCGAGAAGCTCGTAAAGCCCCTTTGTAGAGCTGTAAGTCCTCTGCGTAAATGAAAAGTGCATTATTTTTAAGACTCGTCTAAAGTTTCATGCTTTTATTTCTCCCTTATTTAAGTAGACATCCAGCATTTCATAATGTAAGTCTTGATAGAGTAATTTGCCTTGGGCCGACAGTAATGCGAAAATTCATCGACATGAAGATAAAGTGCCATGTGAACTGTAAGTTTTTTGCTGGTTGTTGAATGTTTCTTTGGGCACTTAGGCTTGATACTCTTAGTCTACAGGCTAGACAACTTCGTATAATTATCATAGAGGTTTTGTCAGGAAGTTCTGTGGCCAGGACTTCCTAATATTGTATATATTATATAATATACATATTATAATATACATAATATAATATGTATAATATAATTATTACACCGTACGTTATGAGCCTGATTATGGTCATCGTTTCAGAGAGACTTGGTGGGCAATCGGGGGATTTATTGCCGGGCAACGTCTCGCTTTTGACCGAAAAGCTTCGTCAGACCATTTTGCTGATCACTGCGCGCCGCCTCGTGTTATCTGGGTTGATCTAAAACCGTTCTTATGCTTGCTAGTTCTACTCCTTCTATTCTGTTCACGCTGGGATGCTTGGCGATTTATACCACCTCGGCCACCAGTCGCTGTGGTGTGAATCTCAGTCTCCGTCTCAGGATACTCACATTTTCCAACTGTATCCTTTGCCCGGTCTATAGTGCATGCCCTGCCATTGCCGAATCCTTGACAATCGCCTGATGTTCATCTACGTTTCTCGGTGGCCTGTTAATGGGTCGCTTATGCTCACTGGTCCTGGTGTGCGATTCTTTGGCTGTCTGACCTATGTAAAACTTTGTGTAGTCGCTACCTTTTATTTTT
>NW_008751851.1:998380-1003594 GCF_000715545.1 Opisthorchis viverrini | reverse complement strand
AGAGTAATTTGCCTTGGGCCGACAGTAATGCGAAAATTCATCGACATGAAGATAAAGTGCCATGTGAACTGTAAGTTTTTTGCTGGTTGTTGAATGTTTCTTTGGGCACTTGGGCTTGATACTCTTAGTCTACAGGCTAGACAACTTCGTATAATTATCATAGAGGTTTTGTCAGGAAGTTCTGTGGCCAGGACTTCCTAATATTATATATATTATATAATATACATATTATAATATACATAATATAATATGTATAATATAATTATTACACCGTACGTTATGAGCCTGATTATGGTCATCGTTTCAGAGAGACTTGGTGGGCAATCGGGGGATTTATTGCCGGGCAACGTCTCGCTTTTGACCGAAAAGCTTCGTCAGACCATTTTGCTGATCACTGCGCGCCGCCTCGTGTTATCTGGGTTGATCTAAAACCGTTCTTATGCTTGCTAGTTCTACTCCTTCTATTCTGTTCACGCTGGGATGCTTGGCGATTTATACCACCTCGGCCACCAGTCGCTGTGGTGTGAATCTCAGTCTCCGTCTCAGGATACTCACATTTTCCAAATGTATCCTTTGCCCGGTCTATAGTGCATGCCCTGCCATTGCCGAATCCTTGACAATCGCCTGATGTTCATCTACGTTTCTCGGTGGCCTGTTAATGGGTCGCTTATGCTCACTGGTCCTGGTGTGCGATTCTTTGGCTGTCTGACCTATGTAAAACTTTGTGTAGTCGCTACCTTTTATTTTGTATAGACAGTTCCTAGTCGTATCGACTGAAAGGCGATCCTTTAGCTGCACCAATACCAAGCGCTTTTTCCCCTCTAGAATGCTAATCTAATTTTAGCCGCATTCGACACCTTTCTGATGACTTCAAATGTCCGTGCTCTCCTTGGGATGACTGCTTTTTTGACCCACTCGTTTCTGGTTCTTGGCACCAATACTCATCTTAATTGCCGCGTAATCAAACCCACTGTGTATTCGGTATCTTGAAGCCGCTTTTTTTACTTCAAGTTGTGCTGCTCTTCGGCCGGCCTGTTCTGTGCACAGTGCTCTTACTCTCTTAAACATCGTTGAAACTATACTAGCCTATACTGTTTTTGGGTGTGCTGAGGAGCAGTCTAAGACCACATCGCTATCCGTTGATTCCCGGTAAATTGTAGTTTTTACTTCCCTACCACTCTTAGATGTCAAAAGAGAAACGTTGCCCAGCAAAAAATCCACCATTGTTTACCAAACCTCTGAAACGATGGCTACCCAATCGGTCCAAAACATTTCCCATTTGATTGTGGATACTTGGTCCAATGGCGTAAAAGGAACTTAACAGAATAGCTCACCCTTCCACCGGACGGATTTCTCACTGCCGTGTTTATTTTTGTCGAATAAAGGGCACTTGACTCTACTGGTAGGCTCATAAGTAACAACACCACCTTATTTTTTCTGATTGTCCCCTTCACAGTACTCCTCTTTGTCGCTTTCATAGTAGTCCGAGATGTTTGTACGGGATCATGGTGGTTACTTCGCTACTCTGGTATGTGACTCTGATGGTGCCTGTGAATATTGAAGAGAAGCTAACTGTAATGGAGATTGTATCCTACCACCTCCTTCTGTATGTCGTCTATAGGCTCTGGAGACAATTGAAATCGAAGCATCAAGGTCAGTCGATTATTTGTTTTAACAATTGCAAAATCTTTGTTTCGTTCGTGAGCTTTAGTCGGCTTGGTCGTTTGCTTGTTCGCTGAGCTGGGCAATCTGATTGCAAACGTTTCTTCACTACTCGAGGTGACATCATCAGTGCGTTATTGGGGAGCGTAGTGGTGCGTAGCGGTGGGCTAATGGTTCTGGCACTGATGGTGTCACCTCGAGTGGCGATTAAACGTCTGCAATCTAATTGTCCAGCTCAGCGAACAAGCCAACGACCATCTACGCTATCTGAGCTACCAACATTTTCCTTTAGTCAGCTTATTTTATCAATTCTGATGAGAATAGTGACGTGTAATCCAGTAAATAGAAATTGTCGGACCACGAATCTAAATGCTAGTCGGACTCATTTCAAATAAATAACAGCTTTTTGTTTGTGGCCTGTCGAGTTTTTAAAGTTGAGACTGAATTACCGCAAAGTTATTTTGTGTACATCATAAGACTGCATAACCGAGACAGTTTGAAATAGATTTTCGAGGACTGGGAGCATTTTACGGAGGGCTGCATCAGAGATAGCGAAATAATTAGTCAGAACCTAGTTGTTTCGAGCACTTTCTCTGCTTAGGTTTTGCAGCTCATTTGTCCGAAGTTTTCTGTGGAAGCGATCTCTGAGTCGCTCGAGCTTCGTCCTTTGTACGTTTCACCTACTACTCGCTGCTTAGTAGTGTATATTGTATGTAATTTAGAGACAGTAATTAGAGACAGTGCCAAATGTTGCGTCTGTTCCTGTTTCCCACGTGATCATGGACCTTGATTATTTTTCTTTCTTAACCCTGGTACGTCATTCGTAGCCTGCAACTTCTGGTCTTACTCTTCTAACTTCCAGACAATATGTTGCATTTCGACCTTGCGGTTCCCCTTGCCAAAAGTAGGTCATCTCCCAACTTTTGGAAATCGTCCGTCCACGAGGAGACTTTGACGGCAACCCCCGATACGCCTCCTTTGACAATACCTATCATTGTGAGTCCTAATACTTCATGCATTACGTCAACATTATGGTTGTACGTTTTCTCATTTTTTTGATCTCCGAGTGTTTATGTGGGCACAATCGCTAGATAAGACATTAAAACCTTTATTGGGAACCATTCAGGAAAATGAACATCGCGCATGATGTTCCATCCATCGAACTGTCTGTTATGTGAAATTTATCCCAGTTAACCATCAGTGGCAACACTGATGTTGCTGTCTTTGATGATGATGATGATTGTGGGGGCACATTGCTCTTGGCTCCCAAAAAAGTAGCTAAACCGTGCTTCTCAGCGTAATTCACCGTCAGTTACAGACCAGCCGCTTTAGAGGTATTTCAATTCGTGCGAATTTGATGTTGAGGTTCGGAAAAGCGTTTTGGCTCTTCGAGGTTTCTGTTGTAGAGATTCTGGGCCATATATATATATATATATATAATTGGAGCGACGTTTAGTGTACCGCAGTAACCCACTGAGCTGTGCTGGAGGACGCCCATTCAGTATCCACGGAGTATCTATTGTTACGTCGGTCTATGAGTAGAGGCGCAGCGAACATAATTTTCTGGCCATTTGGTTTAAAGGTTGGAACAAATCTGGCTATTCATGTATTCTCATGCAGGCCACTCTTGTCTTGCAGCATCGATCAACCGCCATTTCCTCCAATATTTCCCAGTCAAACGCAGTAGGAAGGCCGTATCCTGGGAGGCTTGCCGCATCAACAACACTCAAACTCTTCATGATGTCTTTCACACTTGCCACGTCATACGTTGTCCATTCTAAAGGAGACAGAGAGAACAACATTTGTCTCGGTAGCCGGTGTTTCGGAATGCTTAGCGTATGATCGAGCCACCGCAGTTGATTATGCTGGATATTTTCCGCGATTGAAGCACCTGTTACACGGCCAAACACTCGTTTTCTGATTGCCTCGTTTCCAATTTGTTGACGCCATCCTACACCGGCAACGCTTCTGAAGCACTGGTGGTCAAAATCTGAGAGCACCTCACATCGTCTGTTCGCAGAGACCATCTCGCAACTATACAATAACACAGGCTTTACTGTAGCCTGTTACACACGACCCTTGAGATCCAGTGATATGTCTTTCTGACGCCACAAGTGACGCAAATTAGCAAGCGTGATTCTGACCTTTGAGATTCCTGCACTGATCTCATCCGCCAAATTTCTGCCATAGCTAATACAACTGCCGAGGTATGTAGGATTCCCCACAACCAGCGATTCTCCTTGAATTTTGAGGGATACGTCCAGAGACTGCACATTCTGAGGAAGAACTTTGCACTTTGAATGTACATGGTGCGCGCCGAAAGATGCTGTGATGATATTCAGTTCATTTAACAGAGCTTGTGCTCGGCCTGGCTGAGAAACGTCTGGGCACTTCAGACCGGCAGGGTTCTCAATTTCAGTGACTTGAACATCGGAGTTTGAAAGACCCTCCAACATTCACCTCATTATTTCATCCCTGACGAATTCCAACGAGTATGCAGAGAGATTGGACGTCTTTGTCGGACACTACTTTTTGTAGGCAAGCTTTTGGAGACCTCACGATGCGCTCACTTTGGCTTTAAGGTCAGGCTTTTAAACCGAAGGCTTTGGTTGAGGACACCGATCATCCTATTCTATTGTGGGTGGTCTGGCAGTATTTGAACCCATACACTGACGATCTTCACGACCAGAGTGGAGAATTTGGGTTTGTTAGTTGGTTCACCTTATTTGGCAGCTGCATAAACCATGATTGTACCATAACCGATGAAGTCAGTGCACGATCCTGGCAGACTGCCTACTTGCACCATTTAGGGCTTCAAAGTGAAATTAAATGCCTGTGTAAACAGGGCAACTGTTGGGTTACCTGTCCGACTAGATTGCCTGTCTCCATAGTATACCAAGTGTCAGCTGACTTCAGCAAACACGGAGAGAACTGGTTCTTAGGCAGATACTGCGAAGCAAATTGATTAAACTTGCCGAGATAAGGTGACTGGGATATTTATTACTTTTCCCAACCATCTGTTCTCAAAGTACCGTTGTTTTCTGCTCGAAGCCATTGCTGGTGAAAGGGCTTGACATAGCGGTGTGAAATGAAAGTAGCCGCAGTTATTCTGGGTACTTTCAGATCTTCGCGCCATTTGTAGCTGAAGACCAAGTAACTCAGCTTGAACGTAGATGGACATCCTACAGAAAATGGCATGCAACCATTCCCCCGGTGTGTTTCCTAGCCCGACTGCCTGTCGTTGTGAGCTGGGTTTATGTCTGGCGAGGTTCGTAATGAACGCTGGTCAATCCTGCTGATGTCATCTTCGACATGATACTCAACTAATCACAAATGGTCTCATTTGCACACCAATCCGTCACGAAGAGACTGGACCTTATCGTGGTGTGGCGGTTTGGGTACCTCGGCGACCCATTGAGCTATACTGGGGGGTGTCCGCGCGACACTCACAGAGTCTCTTATACCAGGTTGGTCAATGGTTAGAGGTTTGACCAACACAGTCTTTTGGTCCTCCAGGTTGGGGGTTGGAACATGTATGGCGACTTGTTCCGT
>NW_008751851.1:996881-997753 GCF_000715545.1 Opisthorchis viverrini | reverse complement strand
GGCGGCGAAAAGGCATCTCACTGGGTCTTAAAGGTCGTGTAAGGGTACAGTAAAGGCTGTGTTGTTGTATGGCCGCCTCATACTTCAGCTGGTACGGTTTTTGAGATATCGCGATGTATGTTCTTTAGGACAAAAGGTAGACGGAAACTCGGGGACTGTGCTTACCTAACGAGCCCCAAAAAGAGCGAAACCGGTCGTGGGCTGTCGAAGAGTTTTCAGCAACCTTGTGAGTAGTTTTCTTCATGAGAATACTCAGACATGTTTGTTGTACTGTTGTTCGAATTTGTAGACATTTTACTCTTGGCTGTTTTCCCTAAGCACATGGGATTTCTTTGCAATAGGTGCCTACCTTTCGCTCTGCATACTCTACTGAGGCTTCCTTCCCTCATACGTGTATTCTAGGTAGGGGCTTGTTGTACTAGTGATACATTGCTGCCGACGATACAAATGATGGTGATGATAATTTTCTTGGGGTACTTGACAAAAAATGGTGTGTACTTTTAACAGGACTGCTAAGTTAGGATACAATCTGTTTATCATGCCTTGTAGTTAGATTTGGCTCTCTTTTTACGTGTAGGCACCATCTCGCCTTCGTTCGCCACTCAGTCAATGTGTCGACTCACGAGACATACCATGGTTTATGGGGCTGTTATCTGTTCATTTGTTCTACGCGGTGTACACGGCGAATTTGGCTCTTACTTCTGTTTGCACGCCTCTCATGTATCTGGACTGGTTTATCTTGCCGAACGACTGCTCCACTGTTTATGCCACCTTACACGGCGAATTTGTTACTTCTGTTTGCACGCCTCTCATGTATCTGGACTGGTTTATCTTGCCGAACGACTGCTCCACTGTTTATGCCACCTTACTTA
>NW_008751851.1:929879-992255 GCF_000715545.1 Opisthorchis viverrini | reverse complement strand
TGCAGTTGCTCACTCCTCTTCTGGTACTTTTTTCATCGATACATATGCAACGGGTGCCTGCGGGTTACCACAGTTTTGTATCTTTTTCTCATAGAAGGCAACAGCTAAGAATCAGTTACCTGGATGACTGCGTTGTACGTTCTGCTTCTGTTTCCCAAGTCAACAGAACTGGCAAGTTGACAAAGCCTCAGTCCTGTTGACAAGGCTTCGTTACCTACGTGTCTTACTGATATCATTTCATATTTTTGTCTACTCTGATTTACTTCGCTTCCACAGTGTTCTGGGCGCTTAGATAGGGATTGCCGTGACAGTACGGACACGACGAAATCAACAGGACTTAGGAAGGTCAGATGAGCACTGTGTTCTGTCGACCTTTTCATCGGTATTTGGATTGAAAGTGTGAATAATCACTGAACAGATTGGTTGTGTTGGTGGAAATTCTTTATTGTTTGATCCACACTATTCGCCTCCACAAACTGTTCCAAATCGCAGGATTTGATCTTGTCCTAGTTTGGTAAGGTGGACAGCAATACGGTTACAGAGGAGTTTTGTAACAATCGCGCAACGTTTCACTTTTGAGCAAAAGCTTCGTGAGGCCAAGTTAGTAGATTACGAGGTGAGTAAGTGACCTCTTAGGGTCACGTGCTTCCCTTGTCGGACCTCACATGTATTCTATTTCAAAGCCTCATCCCTGCGTGTCAGGACTATCACCATCCGTGAGCCACCACTGCCAGAACTTTAGGTCACTAGTTGGTAGCTCTGCACCTCCACTCAAACCATTTCATATGCCTAGTTTCAGTTGGTTGGTTGTTCGTACTCATCATTTGGGTACCCGGGTATTTTTCACTTATTTACAATGATTTTGCTTTTTTTGCTAGCTTGCACCAAGATACAAATTTCTATGATGATTCTGGATTCAGCCCAAAGTACTTTTGCTTCAACCTAGCATACACGCGGGATAACTGGTTACAGTCCAGTGGGACAGGTGTACCCGGAAACGATTTACTGTCCACTGTATGCCTGATATATATGAAGCAGGACAGAGGAGTTTTCTCGTCAGTCATTCGGTGACATTTTCTAGCTCGCATTCTGTATGTGCTTATCACAGTTTTCAGCTACCCACGAGGCTGTCATGGTGTTTGTTTCCCTCGAATTTGCGCTCAAACTGTCGTGCTATTCCTCCCTTTTTCTCAATTATTGGCTATGTTACAATCGGCGCTTTCTTCGCTGAATTTTTGCTACTTTGGAGCGCAACAGCTTCCTTATGATCATGCGCTTCCCCTGTATGAGGAAGTACCAAGGAGGTTATACGCTTTCTTCTAGGGATTTGGTCTTCATTCGTGGTTAGACAAGAGCTTTGTGAGTCGCACAATGGGTGATGGTTGGTAGAAATGACCGTCGTGGTTGTCTTGGGCACCCCTTCGCTGTGGTGTCCTTGCTAATGCTTCCGTTGCGACTAGACACCCATATGTTGACCGGAATATACTCACTGCACACCTACGAGTTGTGGAACAGTGGATGTCTAATTTCATCCGTCTGCTCCAAAACCAATGCATACTTCGGGTAGACGCGTCCGTATCTTTGAGCCTAGCTACTGGTGGTTCACATGAAGTTTTGTAACAACGTCAACGCATCAACGCTGATCAATGACCTTCAGTGTATCGGGACCGATCACCAAAATAATCCGGCTGAGATGACCAAATGCATAACATGGGTGAACATGTTGCACGTAAATTACTGGCGTCTAAACCCGCTTTAGTAGTAACTCTGGAGGGTATTCTCTGAATGGATCATTGAAACCGCGGCCGGATAATTTGGCCAGAAGTGTTTTCTCAATTTTGTACGAAATGGTAGTAATGGCGATGGGTTAGTACCCTGTGGGATCATAACTGTAGCAATGAGAAAGGCACCGTTTTCTTCCAAGATCTAAAAAAATGTCAGTAAATAAGGGTGGATAGAGAATCTGTAGATGATTGGATCGAATTCGAAAGCCACAACTGCAGAACACTAGGAGGAATCCATCAAAGTGGAAAGATCGTCCTAGTAATTGCGGATAGTGAAAGGTAGGTCGGGGAGACCCGGAGATTCTGGTTTGGGGTTGACGAGGGACGACTAGATACAAAAAATTGGACAAACGTTTCGCGTTTCCTAATGCGAGAAACTGGCGACCCCAGGGCGAACCAAATTTACGGGGAAATAGGAAACGACAAAGTTTCCAATCGTGATACATAATTGATGCTGCCGATGCGCCAGAATTGGAAGAAAGGGAGAATAGGTGAGTCCAATCTCTACTCTACTTTTGGACGACATGACCGCGGCTGCTATACCTTACTGTGTGTTTATTCTTGAAACAATTCCATTGGGCAATACGTCGCCTGCAATCCTGTGTAGACAAACTACTGACTGTTTACCAAGCCCTTCTGAAATCGCGGAATATTCTGCCTCCAGTTCAGTAACAGGCACTCTCGCATGCTGGTTGATATTGGCCTCTTCGTATTTATCCTTGCAGTGCAGCTATCTAAACGACTGACGTAAGTATTCTCCTGTAATATGCATTTGTAGCGTAGATTTTCGCTGATCTATGTTCGGCTTCTCGTTCGTTTCGTAAAACGAGCTGCTTTATTTTTTCTCTTGCTGTTTGCATCCATACTGCTGGCATGATCTTCCGTCTGTTTTTGTCTTTTTCAATCCTGAGTTTGGTTCATCCGCCTATCCACGTTTCCCCGCTCTCTCTCCGTCCTTCTCGTTTACGACCGTCTGTGGTATTGGAGTATATTTTTGCTTATCCGTCTTGGATTGGTGGATTCTCGTGGCTTTTCTTAATCTGTCTATGTGAAATCTCTCGTTTAGAGCGCTTCCAAAAAGTTTGACTTCCTCTTCCAATCGCGAGCATGCCGTGCACTCAAGTATATTTGTATATCATTCAGATCGCGAATTCAGGCCATCTCAGCATACTAGTACACGTTCGGAGTGTCGAGCTCTTTCCTTTTTTCTATACTTGATAACATCTAGAAGAGATTGAGTGTCTTGTCACTCTCTCGTTAACCGTCGAAGTGTAGTTTCTGTACCACCATTCCACTTCTACTAGCATAATCGTTGCTGTTCTGAGATAGCCTAACTTTCCACGTCCCTAAACGTCAGTCGTTACACTCGTCTGCGTTCCTCGTGCCAACGCTGTCAAGCCATAATCCCCCTTTTTTCTAGCTGATTTAGTCTCTGCCTTCTCCTCAAGGACCGCTGAACTTTGGAATTCTCTCCCTCCCTTTCTTCCACTCTTGTTATGGTCTCCAACTTTTCAACACCTGTTGGCCTACATCCTATCATACTAGCGTGAATGTGTCTCCTTCAATCTTCCACTAATTTTTACAGGGAGTATCCAATCGTTGGCCTTCCCTACCTTAGTAGTGCATCTTTACGTGTAAAAAATGATCAGATCAATAGTAACTAATCCTCTTCCCCAACGATCATATTTCTTCCAAGGAATGCGTTTTCATGCTTCATCCAGTCTAGCTTCTATCGATCTGGGTTGCTCCGGTTTTTGTCGCACATTTCGGATCCGCCTAATCTATGATTTGTATGCAGTGCTAATCCCCACGAAACTTTGCATGCCACTCCTTTCTCAAGCGCCGAAAGTTGCTGATCTCGAGCATGCACGCGGATGTTTTTCACGCCTTATGATGGTTCTTGTGTGAACCCCTTATATATTTTTTCTTTTTCCTTTACTGTCTACCACCAGACGATCATGGGTATTTGTGGCCTCTATCTACTGGCTGATCAGTGCCATCTTTCCGGCTCTGCTGCTGTTGTACCAAACGTTCGTGTGCATCAGACGATGGCGTGTGACTGTTGTACCAGACGTTCGTGTGCATCAGACGATGGCGTGTGTTCAAATTCACCGGGGCCGCTGCTGTATTGTGATATTTTCACTTGCATTGCTTTGCATTGTGCTGTGATATTTTTTAAAAATTTACTTCGGAGATGGGGTAGACCATTTTCTGTGATATCTAGGGACGAGTCCTTTTAGGGTGCAGTCATTCTTTTGCGCGTAGATATGGACTGAAACAATGCAAATAAGTGTAAGTAAGCAAACTTGGCGTAAATCTCTGAAGACGGGGACTAAAGTTCAATCTTCGGGCGAGTGTTTTTGCTCGTGTGTACCATTTTGGTATGTACACAACACACTATCCGCTCCACTCTTAGCCCTAATAAAAACAACTTTTGCGCGTTGTTCTTGTTTCCGGGTGATATGAGTGGTTTGGTTTGTGTTCCCTTTGATTGGCACTGCCAAAACTAACTGCAAGATGTACCACTCCTATTCTTTTGTAACGCTGTGCATGTGGAGGTGAGCTGAATATTCACTTGTGGCCTCGAGATGTGAATCGACTGTTTAGTTTACGCGACGTTGAGCCCCAGCTTGTTGTTCCTTCAGTACGCGGAGTAACATGATCTGTTGAATTACGACCGTTGTGTATACCAAGGAAGTTTCAACACATGATCGGTCGTTCCAATTCAGGTTGCTTTCCACCGAGTGGCCATGCCCCATAGTCCTGCTTTTCCATCCAAGGTCATCTAACTGCTGGACTGGACATCAATACATTGTTGTCGACACTCGTAGTCTTGAAGCTCTATATAGACGATGCGAAATTATCCCAGCTAAATAGTAACGACAGCTGGCCTAGTTGCTAAACTGAGCGAGTGCGCCTAACCGCCTCCCCATTAGACTGTGAAGGTGTTGAGGTATTCGATACAACATATTTCTGTACAGTTCCTGGCGCAAACTAGTGGGACAGGATGATAGGGGAAGCTGTTAACATGTGGAAACCGGAAGAATCGACAGGTCAAAATTTTGTACATTTAAAAGCAAGACGAATGACATTGGCCTACAAGAATTACAGAGAATCGCTGGGAGCGAACTTATTAGTGCACTGATAACGGTCTTTACTGTGGTTGACAGTAGTTTACAGAAGCGATTTGCAGCATGTGTAAAATGAAGGCAATATAAAATCTGGAGCAAGTCAAAAGGGAACTTGTCGTATGTGAGAGTCCCTTGGTGAAAGTCCGGACGGCGGTAACGTGTTTTCTCCGCAGTTTGGCTGCTACACGTGTTCCATAATTGTCCATGGACTTGGAGTGTTTGGACGACTCGTTGCTCCCTGCGCGCGTGCGAGTCCGTGCGTGCTGACTGTGTTGTATCTTCCCATATATAGGAAAGTCGGTCAAGGTTGTGGGCGGGACGGCGTTTGTCACGTGATTTGTGTGCTTGTGTAGTAGGCGAGTCGCGTGACCTAGTAAACACGCATGTACTAGGTGAAGTTGGTTGAGGGGACGTGGAAACTATAAACTATTCTCACAATACAAACTATTCAAATAACGCCGTCAGGATGCATCAACTCAGCCCAATAATGGAGCCAGCTAGGACTTCGCTCAGGCGGTATCCTTCTCGGAACGACCAAAGAATATGATCTTAGTATGTGACAAGCATCTCAATGGTAGACGTTTGATGTGACAAGGTTTCCGAGATTTTAAGCATGGGTACAACAAAATAGCAACCGTTGAAAACATTAAATCCACGTACATTTCAATCGCTGACAGTCTGTACCTTCTAGCCGATTAGTGTATTTTCTATGAACTGGAAGCCACCTAACTGTTCATTCTATCCTATTGGTGATACGAATTCTGCTGGTGTTTTCAGCAACCTCATAAGTAGAGCATTAGGTCGGTAAAACTGCGTTTTTGGCGTATTGGCCTGCTCGTGACGCACAACACCGTCCATTTGTCTTCACTCGATGTCCCTAAATGCAGATATTCTGCCTTTTTTCGGATGGGTGTTCCCTCGATACACGTCACTATGACGGCATGGGCTTATGTGCGGCAAATTGAATACCCATAATGATAGCCTCTGCTCTGCCAAGTGCTCCCTGTTTGTTGTGATCGGATATTTGTGTATTCGGCTCGAGGACAGCAGTGTATGCAGTGAGGCAATGTATCTTGCCAATATTCACTCAGCCGTGGCATGTTCCAATTTGTCCGCTTTTGAGTGCTAGTTTTTACAGTGATGGAACTTCATTTTTCCTCAGCGTAGTCAAACCAAACGTTGAAATCGTCCTACGATAAAATCAGTGCTCGGGGTCAGTCTTAGTATACAGGGTAACGGTTGCCTCAAGCCATGTGATATGATATTTCAAACGGTTATATCTTTTCTGTTTGGAATTCTATTTTTCCCTGAGATGTTTCAAATGCAAGAGGGAAGCGGAAGTCATGAGACATTCGAATGTACATTAGTAAATACAAGTAAAAGTAAAGACGAATTTGCCTGCGCATACTAATTGTCAATAGAAATTTTACAAACTTTTTCGAACAAATGAACGTGAGTCACTTTCAGTCACCTCTCACACTGTCATAAAAACGACATTTCGAGTGTAGTGCAGTTTGCGTAATTGCTACGCATGAGTATAACTCGTAAGTATGAATCAAACATGAAAATTCTCTTCCACGTGGACGTCTGCAATGTCGAGTCTTTTCGGTTGGGGTGGACAATAATCCCGCGTGACAAAGCAAAGAATTGCGAGTTGAGTTCATAGCCGCTTGTTGTGTAACTCTTTAAGTGAAGCTAAACAGCAAATGATAACTTAGTCATGTTACGTCATTATCGTGGCCAGTCAAAAGTCCAAATGAATGTAAAACCAGTCAGTGCAAGGAGCAAACGAATCAATCGGATCGCAAATGGTGTGACTCGTCAGTTCATAAATTGATGTATTTTCTTTGTTTTATCTATGAGGTCAACGTTTCCAAATTTCGCCGTTATTAGAGGTTGAAAAGACCTTTGATTGCTTTGTCTTCGGCGCCCATAGCGGACAGATACGCCATACTGTGGAGAGCACCGTAAAACGCCCTTTCAGTGCATGGGTGTTTCAATTTTGCGTTCTGTTCGCTCGTTGTTGACCTGATCGACTGTTCTGGGTAACTAGTTCCCGTCGTCTGACGGTCTAAAGGCACCTGTCGGATTGACTGACGGAACATAATTGAATTATTTTCATAGTAGAAACTACTCACAAGGTTGCTGAAAACACTTCGACAGCAACCTTGTGAGTAGTTTCCTTTAAGAAAATATGCTACGATACCTCGAATATCGTGCTAACCGAAACATTAGGCGGCCTGTGTGCAGCGTATTCAGTTCATAAACGAGAGATTCAGTCGAGTCTCTCGTGAAAACCAAATTAATTTGCAATTGAGTGTATTTCTCGAATAGTTGAATGATCCTGGGTCGCAGTCGTTCCAAGGCGTCTTCAAACGACACCGGATTACTCAACCAGTAGTACAGCAATTTATTCCTTGGCACTCGAGGTGAAGAGAACGCTAGAGGACTATTCTACTGTAGGAGCCGAGTAACACCGGAGGCGGTTCTCCTACATATACCCAGGGAATTCCGTCCCCGTGTAACAATTGTTGCGTTCAGATTGTGATATTCCTGATAAACGGTGTTTTTCGCTCTCCTAAAGGCTTTTCGGAGTGCTAACTGGGTTTGGGCACCTTGGAAAAATTTTATTGGGTGTCAGCATGTCCAATACAACATTTCTGTATGTGTGAATTGGGCAAGAATACCGCATATATATGGTCCTGCTTAGATATACCGATGCCTGGCTCCAATCAAAGTTCACCATACTTTTCGGCAGCAGCTGCAGTGTAGTAGATGATAACTCTGGTCAACAGGTTGCTAGGAAAGGATGTCCGCAGGAAACCGAGTACTAGGGCTCAGTATTGTTGTCATTGCAGGAATTTCGAATTTCCGCACAGGTTCGTCTGATGTACTGCTGCACCATATTCTTAATACGTTTATATTCGCCTGAGGGTAACGGCCTTGAGTGCTCCGGAACTTCAACTTTGGGCAGGCAACTGGCCAATTCGACCACATCCCCGTCTGATTGGGATGGGCAGTGAAACTTGCCCTCCACTAGGCGAGTCATATTCACGTTAGTGTCACTTCACCTCATCTGACCAATTGACTGTAGGGGCCTGCAGTAGGTGTTCCTACACTAGGCTGAGTCCCACGGTTATTCAACTCATCTGAATATTACCAAGCAAGAGAAAATCGTTATCATTCCGAAGTGGAGAGATTTTCCAGTGTCGGTGATTTGGGAAAGATCCCTTTGGAAATGATCCCGTGACTCTGCTTTGTGCAACGTAGCTGTAGACATCGTTCACGATCTTGATGACAGGATCTCCAGCTCTGTAGAGCACATCCTGTGACCATCCAGTCGTGCACCAGATATATTCGCGGAATCTGCATCTGTAACATTTATGGCTCTGTTAGTGGTCGAAGATACTGCACTAATGAAGGAAGAAATTGCGGCGTTCATCAATTGCCAAAAGAAGAAAAGCCTCCGAGATTCTTGCAGCCGCTCTTAAGTTGCTCAATAAATCATTTGTTTCCATTCAGGAAACTGAACGAAACCGCTTCGCACCCTCAGATTGCAAATTCATGCTGCAGTGTGTAGAGTTGTAAACATACTTCTGGTGACGCTGGAAGATGCGGGTGGCTGTACTCATCTCGGAAGGTGTGTGTGTCGAACGGTAGTGTGACCAAGTCAACGCCCCAGTTTCGAAGGCCAAAACTGACTGTACCAATATGCGCTACGTATGATGTCAAAAAGGCATGTTGCTGAATTTCAAAGGACGCGTACAACAGATTAAAGTACGGGTTGTATAAATGTGCGGCCTCGAAACTTGGTCACTTCGGGTGGAGTATCTGAGACATCTTCAATTCTATGACCACCGGTATCTCAGAAGTATGGTTGGAGTAGGGTGGAACCAACGAATTCGGAAAGAGTAGGAACGCATTTTTTTCATGCAAACGGTACTTCACTCAGCATTGCAAGCTAAGGGGGTTGGGCCATATGTTGCCCATGCTGAGTTACCGAGCGAACGCTGTTCTCCGTGCCCTGTTCAAAGTACATGAAACTTAGAGGTGTGCAAAATTTAACATGGCATAAGGAAATAAGAAAAAGTAATGGGGAAGTTGCAGCAGATCCACTTCCAGGATGAGGGTCCGTGTGACCTTTTTGTGCTTGGTTGCAGACACCAAGCGATATAGTAGCCGATTGGCGTCAGTGGCGTTCATTTTGAAAGTTTCCATCCAGATTGAGTGCCGAGGGTGTAAACATCCCAAATGTTTTCGAGAAATACACTCATTTGCAAATCAATTTGGTTTTCACGAGAGACTCAACTGAATCTCTCGTTTATGAGATTCTGCGCCTACCTGATGAGCTCCAAGAAGGGCGAAACCGGTCATGAGCTGTCGAAGAGTTTTCAGAGACCTTGTGAATAGTTAGTTTCCTTCATGAAAATGTACTGCGATCTCTCGAATATCGTACCAGCTGAAACATGAGGCGGCCTCTGTGCAGCGCATTCAGTTGTAGAATATCATAAACGAGAGATTCAGTCGAGTTTCTCGTGAAAACCACATTGATTTGCAAATGAGTGTATTTCTCGAAAACAGTCTAATTGGGGTTCATTTGGAACATGAGGTTTACGGAAACTCGGGGATTGCGCCTACTTGATGAGACCCAAGAAGGACGAAACCGGTCACGGGCTGTCGAAGAGTTTTCAGCAACCTTGTGAGTAGCTTCATCTCAAATGTTGTGAGCTAGCTCAAGGTCCCCTTTCTGTCCCGTTTCTTTCTGAAGCTCTCAAATTGTTATGACTGTATGGCAGTGAAGCACAAGTGTTCTCATATGATATTCTGTTAGTGGTGCTGATAATGCATTCACGAAACTGGCTGTCTGACTGGGGCGCTTCGGTTTTATTATCTTTTCTGAAAAGAGTGATCCGTCGAGTTGTGATAACTCTCCTGGCACCAGTGTAATGGTTATTTATGACAGTTCTCAGTTGCCTAGAATTATTTCTTCCCACGTATTAATTTTTAAGCACCGTTTATGTGTTTGTCAGTTTCCCTTATAGGACCCCAACCCTTCGTGTATGTAACCATGGTTACAATTGTTTCCCTCCTGAAGATGTCGCATGCCTTCTGAATTGTTTACGCCTACAAGACACGCAAATAAATCCCCTAGATTGTTTGACACTAGCCCATTGTACTGGTTACTCTTATTGCAAGTAAACACGCCTGTCTAGCTGAGGAATGTTTTTGTCTACCTCAGCAACATATTGATGGAGTATACACCTTGGAAGTTGTATTAGTTCTGATTGTAGTGTGATAGATGAGGTGAATGCACGAATCTGCAAGGCTCGAGCCGAGTTTGCTAACTTGAAACACCTATGGCGTCAGAATGGTTTATCACTGAATCTGAAGAGACGTGTGTATCAAGCTACAGTGCGGGCTGTTTTGTTGTATAGCTGTGAGATTTGGCCTATTCGAGCAGCGGAACTGAGACATCTTCAGGTGTTCGACAATCGTTGTCTCAGAACCATAGCTCGTGTGGGTTGGTGTCGGCGAATCCGTAACGAGGCAGTTAGAAGGCGCGTTTTCGGTTGTTTAACGGGTAGTTCCATTGAAGAATGTGTCCAGCACCAGAAGCTGCGTTGGTTGGGACATGACCCATTGTTTGACGAAGAGTGCTGTTTTCCATGCCCAACTCAGAGTGGCGTAAACAGAGAGGTGGCGAACCCTTGACTTGGCAGAGGAGTATGAAGGAGATCACGAAACGCTTGATTGATGAGGACCACGTGTTCCTCACCGCGCCTGGATAGAGACACTACAAGATATGGCTGCCAACCGATGTCGGCGGCGTTCTTGTTGTCAGTTTCTATGCAGATTGTCTGAGTGAATGTCTGGAGGTGTAAGCACCTCGGAATGATTGTGTCAAGCTAGCACTAAGTCCCTCCTCTGTCCACCTTTACTCTTTTCTTTACAATGAGGCTTTCAAATAAATAATGGTTGTACGGCAGTGAAGCATCGGTGTTGAACACTGATGTCATGCTGTCGATGATGATGATGCACGTGAACCTGAAACCGCTTCATTTCTCATTTCTTAACATGCCGCTTGTTCTGTTGGAACCAAATTCCTATAATGATAGTGCGTTATGCTAAATCACCCCAATTTGCATGTGTAGGCCTTTACACACCCATCCCAACAGTTAAACGGACATACAACGTAGGACACAATACTTTGTCCACAAGCTGTCATAGTGCTAAGTCGCATGGAACATCTAAAGCCAGCTGTAGACCGGAACTGTGACCAGCCTCACTTGACCGTTGTAGCTTCACTGGGTCTCGGTTGTCTGTGCGAGGCAGCTGTTGGTATTTACTCCATTCGATGAACTCGCGGATGGTTCTTAGAGGAGGTTTTGACTGTAAAGCTGGGAATAGACCATCACCTGAAGGTTGAACAAAAGCGCCTCCCGTTATTCACGACTAAGGGTGCGATTCTTCTAGAGAAAATCGGAAGGAAAATATATGACCAAACAATCGCAGCGTTTTTTATTGGATGTATTCTTCGAGTGAAGTCATGGCTGTATTTCTGTTGCAGGTTCGCCAGCATCAGCCTACTGTGGCAGTGATTTTGAGACAATGACTATCGGAGACCTGGTGACGCCTCATTTCGGTTCAAAAAACAGTATATGCAGTAGCCTGATATATACGTCCTTTAAGACTCAGAGGTATGCCGATTTGTCACCACAGGCATCTCAAATTAGCAAACAAGACCGGAGACATCGCTTAGCTGTAGTACCCCTTCGGTGCTTAACTGTCATGCCATCCGAGACATAGGGATTCGCGCATTGACTCCATATGTCACATTGCAGTCGAAACTTTCAAAACAAGATATGTAAGACCGGCTGCCTCTCCTTGGGTTGTAAGTTACGTCTTACGCTTTGTGGATGCAAGGCGCATGTCAAAGAATGGGTTCAATCCAAAATCGCCTGTGCCTTCTCTCAGAAGACGAGAACGATGTCGTCTGGGAATTAAAGATCGACAAGGTTTCTGTCGCAGCAGCTATCTGAACACCAAGGTTTTGAAGACCTTCCAGCATTTGTCTCATTTTCTTGTCGACTGCAAAATTGATTATCATTGGAGTGAATGAACATCTATAACGGACACCACTTCATGTGCGTAAGCTTTTACAGAACTCCTTGTATACTCTTGCACACCCGGAACTTGGAGAACGCAAAGTCCGTATAATGTTGAGTAATCTTGAATTCCCAGTCGTCTGACAGTAGTATGACAGCGAATGCAGTGAACTTGTTTTAGTTGCCGATAGTTTTGATCGTTCCCAGAGGATGCCATTGGTTCAAGTACTCTGGGACCGTTTCGAAGTTATACCGTCGGAATATCTCACCCTTTTCCTACTTTATCCCATTTAGTCTACGGAAATGGAGCCTTCACATTTAAGTTTACCTTTGCGTGTTTCACGTCAGTCTATATAACCGCAGTTTGGTATCACTATGGCCATCCGTCATCAAAGTCTGTTCGCAGTAGATAATGTGGGCCTTGACAATAAAACATGGGGAAGAAAATCATTGTGTTGGTGGGCGTATATGTTCGACTCCGAGCTTCAAGCCATTATTTAAACTCGATCCATAATCCAACTCTCGCAACAAGCCCGACTGAGACAGATCGATCAAAAGTCAGTTGTGTTGCGAATTCCACTCAAGCGGTGGGTCAAATGGCTGATAGTGTGGAAAGCATGTCCAAACCGTCTGATATTTTCCCCAACTGTAATCAATTTTATGAATAACCGAAGGTCTGCCACTGTGTTGCTGATACATATAGATACATGTGTCTGGCGTTTACGTGGTTAGATGTAAGTGCCAACGCCAGTCGATTCTCATTGTTCACTGACAGCCTCTTCCAATTGTGATGAAATGCTTGAAAATTGCTTATCAAGTGAATGAACCCGTGCTTATAGTTTTCCAGCACCTTGCTGAAGTATACTATCGAACCTTGATGCATATCAATGCAATTCCCAAGAGCACGACGGTTATTTGGTTTCTCCACGATTTCATACATTCCATTGGTCGGTGGAGTTGAACCATGCCGATGCCTCTATCGATTCTCGCTGCCTCGGACTGTCGATTAGAACTAAAGCTTAAATGCGATCAGCTTCTCGCCACTTTTCGAATAGGGCTCTCGGGAGCTCTCGAATTTCTACCGCACTGCTTCTGCACGCTGGTTTCTACCAAGGTAATGGACTAGATAACCACTACAGATGTACAGGGACAACAGACCAAATATACTTCAAGTGCAACAACCACTGAAAGCTGTAGTCTATGCCAAGTTGTATTCTTTGAATGTTCAGAAAGGAACTAATTCACTTAACGTTATCTGAGAAGCCTTAATCAAACTGGAGACCAGCGATCGGGATTCAGCCAATGACAAGATCTTGCATAGCCTGGAGTGATTAGGGGGGGGGGGTTGGTGACCAGAAATTGCCAGCTCCCGTGAAGGGTGAGGATCGCTTTGATGGAAAAGCACGGTGCTATCACTAATGGTATTCACTCTCTAAATGTCGCTGTAACCCCAGTCACCGGCACCTGCATCTTTACAATTTTCCCGCATTTAACAACGCAAGGACAACGACTACTCAGGGATGCAAAACAGTCATAAAGAAGTATGTATGTGTACTCAGCCGAGTTGGTGATATAGTCTCCACTCGCCTTGCGGGCCTACAGATATTGGAAGGGAGCTTTGGTTACGGGTTCACAGCATAAACACAGCCATAATACCCAAAAGTTTGCCCCTTCCTTCACTCAAATCATCAGGAACTGGTGACAACGAATGGCGGAAACAGAATATTTTTGATCCGTTTTGCACTTTGAATGATTCTTTGGCTTCAGTTCTAGTTGTTCGTCGGTGAACGTTGTCCGTACGCAATATTTTACCGCTTTTAGAGTGGCTATAAATCGGGGAGCAAGTCAATACACGTGTTTACCCTAATTTTTGGTGAGAAATCAAAGGTAGCTGATTGAGGGCTCACTCAAAGGTCCGCTTTGCACAGATCAAACAATGTTGACTACTTAAGATAGCTAACACTTGGCAACGTAAGTGTACTCCACCGGGATGACAATAACAGAATCCTGGCTTTTTATTATCATTTATTGAGTCTATATAAGCATGTCTATGATGCACATGTGATGCATTACGACATCTTTATATAAGGCCTTTACCCTTGCTTCGAATCCAGCGTTACAAGCGCGTAATATCGCCGTAATGAAGGGTACTAACTCTTCTGTCCCCACCAAATAGATGCACCTTCGCAAGTTAGATTGTAGGCCCCCACTTTACAAAAGATGCATATTGCGCTTACCCCTCGTTAAAGTGCCATACCCCGCATTCCGAGAAAGGGAGGTCGAACGGTGGTGATATTTTCATGAGGTCGAGTTTCCGCATTGCCCCATATCGAATCTATGCGAAAACTTTTGTATGAATGAATGGTTTACTGTAAAATCCTGCAATAGAGTTGTTTTGCGCCAGTGGATTCGAACCCTTCAACTCGTACTGTGTAGCGAAACAATGAGCCCTTATGAGCACATATGCCTCTATATAATTCAAACTATTCAATGGGGTATCTAAATAATCTAGGGGAGTGTGGTATTGGCGGTTACTAATGAGCTTTAGAGTTAGACTACCTGATATGGTTCTTCAGATTTGAGTGTCATTACGTAGGTTTATTGTCTCAGGCTGGCCATAGGTCGTATTAGCCAGAGACTCATGTGATACAACCATTTTTTCATGTGAGCACGTAAGCGATTTCAATAATGCCACCGTCACTGGGTTGTAAGTTGACGGTGCTGTTTGATGGGCTGCTTTTGGCTGACATTGCACCTTTCTACTACTTGGGACAATGGATTGCGATCAGAAAGCCAGATTCCTCAACAGTAAGTGAGAAAAGTGAGTACATTACCATCAAAAAGCACTTTTCGCTTTCGAGTGAGCATAACTTGGGTGGTGTATTTGTGCCGGGTGAATAATGCAAGTCTTATTATCAAACTAGTTTGAGGAAATGAATCCAACTAAGGCAATGGCGGTGTCTCGAGGGTCAAAAAGAAGAACACTCTTCAGAGTGCAAAATTCCAGATTGTCGTTATTGCAGCTGATGGTGTAATTAGAGCGCAGGTACATGCCTGGTGTGCAAAAGTGTTGTTACCGTCATGCTAACTTACTTTCTGACGCGATAATCAGCACAATGTATAGTGGCTGTTCCGAGAAGTGTTACTGTTTAAGGGGTACCAAGCAGAACAATCTACGGCAATACAAAATTGACCCTAATCGCATACCTCAAAAACAGCATAAACAAGAAATTCCGCTTGGATTCCAGGTAAGCCAACCGTCAAAGCCAAATTGGTATGCAAACGAGTGTATTTCGCTGACTTTCGAAAGAATGAGGATGCAAACAAGAAACACGGCACTGTGTTCGTTTCATAATAGTCTAGAACAGAGAGGATAACCCAGAACCAGTCAAACGATTACACGCGCTAACGTCTTTATGCAATTTAGCTGTGAGTTATGACGTAATAACAGGATGGGATTAGCTGTTCATTCACAACGTTGGTCTGAAGTCGAAATGGGAGTGTTGCTTTGGAAGATTACCATATGCTTTATTTAGATAGATAGAGTAAAGGCAGTCAAAAAGGGACATCTTTTTTTATTCATTTATACAACGTTGAGTTCCGCATAACCACCTTTTGAGTTTGAAGTCTTATTCTGATCAAACCTGTGGGTTGTACGCCTGAGTATTATTGTTTTACTTTGTCCCAGGTAAATCCAGTAAGTAGGGCATTTCCGATTGATTTAGCAAGCGCAGTACTTTGCTACTCGCTGAGAACTGCTCAAGGTCACGCGATGGGTTGGAACTAGCTCGAATCCGTATAAATCTTTGTGTGCGTGTATACACTTGCTGCGTATTAGCTTACAAAGATCAACGCTATTGATTGTGTCACCCACCGGAAATGGAGTGAAAACATATGACTCTCAAATAAGTAGAGATGAGCAGTATTCAGTCGAAGAGTCAATCCTCAGGAATATGATTTAAGTGAATAAATTCCTAAATGAACGAAATTAGTAATAAAGTGAACGGAATTCAAAAGTCGTAAAAAGTGACCAGTAGCTAACACAGAAGTTGTGGTGAGGTAATCGCTGACTGCCAGTTGGGTGGGACCAAGACAGAATGTGTTCTTATCAGTATTAAATTTAGTAAAAAGTGGGCTTGGCACCCAGAAAGTGTGTATGGTCAAGCCTTCCTGCACTCAACTAACCTGCGTTGCGCATCAGGTTCACAGTGAAGATTTTGACTATTTTTGGTGGTGGCATTCAATGACTAGGATGAAATTTTGGTTCATTTGAGGGCTGTGGAACACGACCGAATCTCAGTTCAGACCACTCAAGTGGGGAAATATTGATGCTCCGTTGACGGATCCGTAGGACTGGACTTTATTATGGTAGGACTTCACGCACTCAAACGTCTGCGGCATCCAGCCTTTTGATTTCAGAATCAGTTTTACGAAGGGTAATTTGAACTTGGATCAACGTGGACCTGATCATATATATGGTGAAACTTTGGGGACTGGACCATGTCTTCTCATTGCTGCAGTCTATTCGGTAAACAAGACCTCTCCTGTTATTCCGGTCGAAGTAATTTGAAGATCAACGTGGACCTGATCATATATATAGTGAAACTTTGGGGACTGGACCATGTCTTCTCATTGCTGCAGTCTATTCGGTCGGTAAGACCTCTCCTGTTATTCCGGTCGAGATGGTGTAATTAGAGCGCAGGTACATGCCTGGTGTGCAAAAGTGTTGTTACCGTCATGCTAACTTACTTTCTGACGCGATAATCAGCACAATGTATAGTGGCTGTTCCGAGAAGTGTTACTGTTTAAGGGGTACCAAGCAGAACAATCTACGGCAATACAAAATTGACCCTAATCGCATACCTCAAAAACAGCATAAACAAGAAATTCCGCTTGGATTCCAGGTAAGCCAACCGTCAAAGCCAAATTGGTATGCAAACGAGTGTATTTCGCTGACCTTCGGAAGAATGAGGATGCAAACAAGAAACACGGCACTGTGTTCGTTTCATAATAGTCTAGAACAGAGAGGATAACCCAGAACCAGTCAAACGATTACACGCGCTAACGTCTTTATGCAATTTAGCTGTGAGTTATGACGTAATAACAGGATGGGATTAGCTGTTCATTCACAACGTTGGTCTGAAGTCGAAATGGGAGTGTTGCTTTGGAAGATTACCATATGCTTTATTTAGATAGATAGAGTAAAGGCAGTCAAAAAGGGACATCTTTTTTTTATTCATTTATACAACGTTGAGTTCCGCATAACCACCTTTTGAGTTTGAAGTCTTATTCTGATCAAACCTGTGGGTTGTACGCCTGAGTATTATTGTTTTACTTTGTCCCAGGTAAATCCAGTAAGTAGGGCATTTCCGATTGATTTAGCAAGCGCAGTACTTTGCTACTCGCTGAGAACTGCTCAAGGTCACGCGATGGGTTGGAACTAGCTCGAATCCGTATAAATCTTTGTGTGCGTGTATACACTTGCTGCGTATTAGCTTACAAAGATCAACGCTATTGATTGTGTCACCCACCGGAAATGGAGTGAAAACATATGACTCTCAAATAAGTAGAGATGAGCAGTATTCAGTCGAAGAGTCAATCCTCAGGAATATGATTTAAGTGAATAAATTCCTAAATGAACGAAATTAGTAATAAAGTGAACGGAATTCAAAAGTCGTAAAAAGTGACCAGTAGCTAACACAGAAGTTGTGGTGAGGTAATCGCTGACTGCCAGTTGGGTGGGACCAAGACAGAATGTGTTCTTATCAGTATTAAATTTAGTAAAAAGTGGGCTTGGCACCCAGAAAGTGTGTATGGTCAAGCCTTCCTGCACTCAACTAACCTGCGTTGCGCATCAGGTTCACAGTGAAGATTTTGACTATTTTTGGTGGTGGCATTCAATGACTAGGATGAAATTTTGGTTCATTTGAGGGCTGTGGAACACGACCGAATCTCAGTTCAGACCACTCAAGTGGGGAAATATTGATGCTCCGTTGACGGATCCGTAGGACTGGACTTTATTATGGTAGGACTTCACGCACTCAAACGTCTGCGGCATCCAGCCTTTTGATTTCAGAATCAGTTTTACGAAGGGTAATTTGAACTTGGATCAACGTGGACCTGATCATATATATGGTGAAACTTTGGGGACTGGACCATGTCTTCTCATTGCTGCAGTCTATTCGGTAAACAAGACCTCTCCTGTTATTCCGGTCGACCTACTCCTTCGGCCCTAAATCAACTTCCTCAAAATAGCTTTGGCTTGTGAGCTGCTAGGATTCCTTTCAAGTTGTATTCGCCGTGTTCTAGATAGTTCTCCTATATACCGTATGAAGATCCGTTTGCTTGTCTCCTTGTGTCAATGTTGCTGCGGTACAGGGTTCTTTTCATGAACTTCCTCCGATGAAATTTCACGGATAGCTATTGCTTTCAAGCACTCAGTAAAGGTAATTTTCAGCTGAGATTTTTTGGAGGTAAAGTCAGCCTATTCTGAAAAGGCGGGAATTACTTCACAGCTACTTCATACCCACTAAGAATCTTCAACAATGTGTATCTCAGAAATCCAGAGTTTCAAACCAGTGCCTCCTGGCTACCGCACACCTCCAACAGAGACAATTTTCTTCTGTTTCGCTGTTAACGTGAACAGAGTTTGGATGCAAGTCTTCTGAGTTATTAAGTGATCACTGTGCTAACTCACCATCTGGCCTGTGTGCGTTTTCTTCGGAAATCCCACCATCCAGTTCAAGAATGGCTGCTGAGCCTTGGGACATACCTGACAGATGTCTTATGGAATGAGGTCAGACTCAAAAGTTCACTCAGCCAGCCAACCATCCTACTAAAAGGACCGACCACCAAACGACCACTTATATTCACAGGCCAACTGCACCCTCATCAACAAGACATGTAAAAGCACAAGCACACCACTGTTCAACGCCTACAAACCGACACACCATGGCGCACCGCTAATTTACGGTGCACTGATGATGTCACTTCGGTTGGTGACGAAACCTTTTGAAGATAAATAGCCTAGCCCGGAAAACAGACGGACAGCCATTCAAACAACATCAACTACCAACATTTTTCTATTTAGTGTGGGGCTTTAATTTTTCGGAATATCGACCTGGCTAAATTAGACTCGTGTTATTTATTTACTATGTCTATAGCGATGATGTCATAGGAATAATGCTACAACTCTCACGATTATTACCGTAGTATGAGTAAAGTAATGTACTGACAACTAATGAAATGGAGTATTTTTTAACTTTATTTTGTAATATTTAATTAATGTTTTAATTTAATTTAATCTAATTACTGTCGTTAATTTACTGTTAATGCTTGGCCATTTGGACAGTGGTCCGGATTGAACCAGTGTAACAGTAGTTCTCTGAAACGTAGTTGCTTGAACATTCATCATAAATTCCGGGAATTCAGCTTGACCATTCATAAAGATGGCGATAATCGATGAAATGACCCAACAAATGGTATCGATGACTTAATCTGATGGGAACAGCTACTGGATGTAGACTATCCTTTGAAATGTCATTCTTTAAAGTTTGATGATTTTTCACCATACTGGTAAACTGGAATGAACCAGACGAAGCAATGTCCAAATGTATACAATTTTGGCATTGATAAATGGCAAGACTTCTTCAGGCTCATATCAGTTACTGTGTTGTCTCGAGAGAATAACGTAATTTGTGCGAATTTGTTTGCTGCAGAAACTGATCTACAATTGCATTCTCTTTATTCATATACTTCTTCGTTTAGTTATTTACATATTCCCATTTTTGCATGCATTTATTAGTTAATTATGCCAGCAAATTAAGAACAGATGTTATCAATCAGCATTACTGTTTTAACACTATCAGTAGTACGTCAACTTTAAAGCATGTTTGAGTCAACAATCAACTTCTGTTGGTCACAGTGATGTATTCATCCAGTGTGGTAATACGAACGAATTAAACCTCGCACGTTTCTGTAATCACTTCATTTGTAGAGCTTCAGGCAACAGAACTACTCCTAAGACAGTGTTTGGCATTGGGCCTTGCACGAAGAATAACTAACTCTAAAATATTTCGCGATAACCGATCATCAACCACTTAACCAGTTAGGCTCACAATACTACACAACGCAATGAGGAAGATTTTATCTATCCCACTGTCTGCCCTATGGTCATTACCGACGCGACATTATCAGATGTATAGCCACCTTCAATAGCTATGATGTGAGACTGGTGATAAAATATCAAGAACTTTGAACGAAGACATGCAGATGATTATTTCCAGATGTCCATTTGATCTTGGGTATGCTGTGTCTATGCCACTAGATACGAAGCGTTTTGTATGGAGATTTACCGACATTGACTCTGGAACTTGTCGGACTCACAGCTCGGTCTATTCGGGATCAGTTTTGTATTCCTCACTGAATGGAGCGTTACAACGGCATGAGTAACCCCTTAGAGTTGACATCACGGAATGGAGCGTTACAACGGCATGAGTAACACGAAAAGTGCTTGAAGTGTGACGTGTACTGGCAATGCACGCCTTGTAAAGCTGGTCTCAATTTTCAGCCATACAGACCCCACAATGAGTCCTTGTTGACTAACATTATATACAAACGCTTGGTTTTCGACTCTCCGATTTGGAAACCGCACTGAACTGTAGGGTTTCTGTTCCGTTTGCCTCGTATATGTTAGCTGACATTACTGAAGTCACTGTGTAGCGAGGTACTGCAGACAGTATATTACAGAAAAGTCGTATTTATGTAGAACGTTCTTATTAGTTACCCAGCATATACACCGGGTGCATACCTCTCGGGTTTCACGAACAGGCCGTAGTTATCTTCATCCTTGTTGATAAACAGTTTGATTTTTACTATCACATGGAACAGTCCATTAAAACTGAACACCACAAAATGGGTGACGGATGGTACTTGGCATTTGGGTTGGCTTGATTATTCCATGATGTTCTCAGTAATATGAGTAGTCACTAGCACAACAGCCTTAGCTTGGATGGAGAGAGTACTCCTGAAGTAGATACAGGTGAGGGCATGCGGCTGCTCACTGAGGGCTGAAAATAGATGTAACTCCACATGGTTTGATAAACTACCTCATCAGGAACCCCGTAAGCTAGAGAAGATATCTAAATGAACGAATGATTTTCAAAATCTTGCCACCATGCTGAGACAGTCATATTGGTTGCAACGAATTCATCGACCCATACCTGGTCAGCATGAGCCTCAGTTTAAAAAGGGCCCGACATAGAGGTCAAATGACCGGAGCATGGATGACCAAGAAGGCTCAATGCACCGATTGTGTTGGCTGGTAAGCGATGCTTGGTCAGAGTAAGTGTGGCATAAACGCCATAAACACATGAACATCTGAGTCTCAAAATGAGACAGTGAGCAGTATTCCTTCACTCAAAAAGTCTCCCAAAATAAATTCCCCTAAAAGGTCTTTCTCATATCTGATCACTGGACAATTGCTTTCTCTTTGCGTCCTTAGTGATGGCCTGGTGATTTCAACGAAAGAAGTTTCCCTCAAATTCGGTTGGGATTGGAAAGTGCCAATATTTTTAAAATGAAGTGGACTAAAAATTTTAAAGGAATTAGGGTCATTTTTGTCGTTCGGCATTCGTTTTTTTATTACCGCCTCCTACGTACTATTATCCACACCACATATGCTCCGATAGAGACGAGTTAGTACCAGAATGTTGACTATAGATTGTACGCTATGAAACTGTTTTGGGCGGTCAAGTTTCTCCAAGCATTTTGCAGTTTCTTCATCCTAATCACAGATTGGGCAAATACAGCATCAAATGTCGGAAAGAAACATATGGAAAAGCTTTTCGACAGTAACTCGACCGTATTTGGACGAACGAAGCCCATCTTTGCATCCGAAGAAATAGCTGGAAATGTTTAGTTTCCTTCTTTTGCAGGAGGTTTTGACCAAAGAATTTCTCATGCACCACATGCTTCTACAAATGTTCACACGCATCATGCCACCGACCCAAAACATGCTGTTAAAATATTTCAAAGGGAAGTTGCGTTGGTGGGTGTGTTCCCGCCAAAAAATGGTCGCACCCTAAATTCGCTTCCATACTGTCTAAGACTGGGCTGATTTTGGTGGGAGTTGAGCCGGTTGACAAGAATGTGGGAAAAAATTCGCTACAGTTCTGCCCCCTTCACAGAACGGGGTTATCTATGTTTTTGATTCATCGCACAGAATGCAAAGGGACATCAAATCTTTCTTGCCCTTTCTGTCCCCCTCTCTCTGGTCAAGGCAGGCCTTACATTGTGCATTCAGATTGAATTTTCAGTGGGTGTGGGAAGTATAGCAATATCACTATGCCGCAATCATTGACAACGAAGGTACTGTTTCGAAGTGTATATACAGTAGCTTTCATAGTAAGCCAGATGTGATGACGATTATCTGAGATCCTGAATCAGTTTGCTTAATGGTGAACCTGGATCAGTGAAGAGACAAGACTCTTGACATTCTGGTTATTTTGGGGCTCCGATTTTTGTTCATCACACTGATGGTCAGCAAGGATGCGAATACCGAATTCAGATACCAAACCGGTAACTATGTTTTTTTCCACGCCGACCTAGTCTTTTCATTTAGGCGTTTGCTCAAGTCGCCCTTATCACTACTTGTCCATTCAGCTAAATAGTGGTGGACTGTAGACTGCAGCTAAAAATCTAAGCAGTTAAATTTTCCACGACACATTTCTGAGGCCATAGATTTTAAGACAAGTTAAACTCAGCCAGACAGTTGACAGAAAGTGATAGGTACTCTAAAAACTAGGAACTGTTTAGAAACTGATATCATGGCTAGAATTGAATCAACAAAGGCAAACTCTTTTCTTATTCATTTTGGTTGGGTAGGTGGGTCGTCATGTCATCGTAGGTGAATAGAAACTTTGTCGGCATGTCAAAGGGAACGAAAAAACTTCCAGTATTACCCACCGTTTCGATTAGAGCAATTAAAACCAGTTCAGTGCGTCCTATCTATTCAATTGGTGCATCTGATTTGCAGATCATGTGCAAAGGACATCTCGGTTGGCTGGGCGGTGGCTCCACCACAAAGTGCAGCTAAGTAAGATTACCGCGTGATACAAAGCGAATGCAGTAAATTGGGTGGCTGGTCTAGTAATTCACTGATTCCCAGGAACTCTTGCATCTTCATTTCTGTTCACAGGTAATAACGAAGTGTAGTTATGATCGACTATAGCAAAACTGATTCTGACTTTATCGGCTAGGATAATAGTTTTGCCTTTTATTATCAGACGTTCCTTTGTGTTACCCGAAAGATGAGAGCAGCTGAATGTTAGCTACTGAAGGCCAGGTTTGTGACCTAATTGACCAACAATCCTAGTGGTTGTAATGGTGTTCAGAAAGAGCTATATTTTACTGGATGCTAATAGCCTCAACTCGGAAAAATACTTGCTCAGATACAATTCTGACTTTATGGCTAGGCTAATAGATTTGCCTTTTATTATCAGACGTTCCTTTGTGTTACCCGAAAGCTGAGAGCAGCTGAATGTTAGCTACTGAAGGCCAGGTTTGTGACCTAATTGACCAACAATCCTAGTGGTTGTAATGGTGTTCAGAAAGAGCTATATTTTACTGGATGCTAATAGCCTCAACTCGGAGAAATACTTGCTCAGATACAATTCAGACAGTCACAAGGCTCATTACAACGGATAGCGAAACATGAAAATCTCCTAACACAAGCATGAAAGTTTGTTCTATCTCCCTATGTGGATAACTCTTTCAGCGGAAGTGAAATTTGTAAATCTCGTTTGCCGGTTTGCGAAACGGACTATCCAGTGCTGAGTATAGAATAGAATAAGTCTTCTATAAACCAAGCAGACAGAAAAAAACATACAAGCGGACAGTGCACCTAAGAACGTGCTGATTAGTGAAATTTGTCGTTTCGTTTCATTCAAAGTCGCGTGCTTGTCTGGATGCATGACAAGCGGGATGTTGCACGGGTTAATCTAAAATAACAGACATAGTCGGTCAGCTGAAGCTTACTGAAGTGAAGTTCTCAATCTGACAAAATAAACAGGACAGATTGCCCGTGACTTTAGTCGATTATGTGTCAGTCGTTCACGTAAATAAATAATGCAGTGGGCTTTCCGTGGGTATCAGCAAACGCACACTACCTACGCCTACTGTATACCGGAACTACGGACTTCAGATGCAAACTCCACTGTGTACAGGTTAGGCTTTAATTGGTAGCTGGCTGCGGAAATTGTGAAAGGTCTCCAGGGTAGCTTTTTCTAGTGAGACTGGTGTTCTAGCTGCTGTGAAACTTGGAGACTTCAATACGGCCTTTCCAACCTCACTAATATCACGCATCTTGGCACGTAATGCCATTTCAAATTGTGGCTTTTACTGAAACCTTTCTGCTTACCCAGTGCGTGCCAACTACTGTGATAAATGTTCAGCTAAACAAACACTTCCCAAGGTTAACCTAAAAAACTCACTGGTTTTTAACAGACTCCTCAGTAAACTCTTCAGTAAGATCATTTGGCATCCAGGAGATGTCTTTTTGTGGGGGTTGGTAGTCTGTTGGAGTCCCTGTCGCTATCGCGCAGCGCCAACCCGTCCTTAACATTTGATTAACAGCGCCATCCCTCGCATGCCAAACAGCAAAACAGATGAGAAAGTATTATTAAGTGCTTGTATGGTTTTTGTTATTGAAGTGCAGTTCCGTTGTTTGTTCACATACGCGCTGTTGCGCCATCCGAACATCACCGTGAAAAGGTTGAAAAAAACATGTTAGTTTAGTCATTTTTTCAATCGAGATTAATACTATTAACCTAAAACGGCCCGTAAAAGCAGAAATCTTGTAGTCTAATACTGGTCTACTTTGAAAGTGACCGGTTTCATATAACACGCTCAGTGTAAGTTATGTTCATCTCTCGGCTTTAGAGAATTCAATCAGTTGCACCTTTCAGGGACCATTGAAAAAGCTGTCAGTACCTCATGCTTGATACGGAAGGAATTCAACCATAGAGGTCAAAAAATATGCAGCCAGTCGGACATTTAATCAGGAACCAACTACGTGTGAAAGTGTACAACCACTAACCCACCGCTAAACACCACTACGCTCCCCAATAACGCATCGATGATGTCAACTCGATTAGTGGTGAAACGGTTTCAATCAAATTGCTCAGCTCAACGAACAAGCCAACGACCAAGCGGGCAACTGTCAAACAAGCAATGGCTTGTTTAAGATCAGTACAGCTTGGTGTATCTCGTTTTATGTAGCAGTAAATATTAAGTCATGCTGCTTCTATAGAAAGTGCATAAGTTAAGTTACGCGGATCTTTTTTAAGATGAGTAAAAAAACATTCATTTAGTTATTTAAACCACAAGTTTTAAGAAAAAATCAAATTGAACCCAAACTTGGTGCAGACAAACCTTGAGATGTGCTTTGATTTATTGCATGAAAATGATATCGTCATGTTTTGAATTCTTAGTAGATCCACTAGTACTTACAAGCCTTTTCTAGCTACAACACAGCTGATAAATTTCCTCACCTTCGACCCTTGCAATCTCAAGTAAGCATGATCAGTTCGCTTCGTTAGTTTTCTCATTTCGGTCGGTTTGCCCTGATTAGTTAACTCCTTAAGTAGTTGTACTGATGATCTGCTCTCCAAACCTGGCAATCAGTTTTTGAGTGCCTCATTGACGGGAAATCGTCAGTGTTCGTCCAAATGGCGGAGAACCCCTCGCAGCCCATAGTAATTCCAAAATATTCTTGATCCGAACTGGGGCATTTCTCATTCGTGGTTACCTTTTGACTTAAAGACTCGGTTAAGATGGGCTGACAGTAATGTATATATATATATATATATATAGATTGTGCGCCTTAAACGTAGCTGTTTGTTGGACGTTGAAGACACCAGCGATAGAGCTGGTTCGACAGTGAACGGTCAGCTCAAGCGTACACCCTTCCATCAATGTTATTTTGAGACGGCCCTGGGTGTGTTATCCGACCAAGTTAAATTGATTGTATTGAATTTAACTCGGTGTTATATTCTGTTGAATATTTGACTGTTATGTTCTGTCTAGTAAAAATGGATTGAAGATCGATTGGCCAGTGCGTTTTGGACTCAGATTATGTTCAATGCGTCTACAAATCGCTCGTTTTGCTATTGGCTTTATGCATCAATAGTACCCATAGTCTCTTCAACCTTAAAATAGCATTAGCCTAGACATCACAATTTCGAATACCCAAACTGAATTCGAACGAAACGAACGATCGGATTTGTTTTTCATTCACATAGAATGTCAAATTTGAGTTTGCTCACATTTTCCGAGTGACATGATACCCGTGTTTTTGAGCGGTACAGTTACCACCAAACATTGCTTCAAGTTTGCAGGCCTTTTTGTAGTTTAGGCGGAATCGTGACCTTCAGGTGAACAGCAAATGCCCTCCGGCGACTAACTAATCCATAGCTAATCTAATAGTTTGACATCTTCCGTCAATTCTTGGCAGTAAAATCTTACTCAAATCTTAGTCTGTGCGTTTATTCGAACCTAGAATGTGCCTCTTAGTCGTTCAAGCGTTATCGCTCCACTGATCAATCGATCCAAACTGACGCAGTGTTATACTCATAATATGTCTTATTATCAGCTTAAAAAACGCACCAGAAAACTTGTGGTTCCAGGATCAAAGCTACTCACTTATGCCATGAGTATCTCATCCCGAAAGTAGATGAAGGGTCGCTTCTTGTAACAGTCGACCTCGTTTTACATTTGTTCACACTGGTTATCGAAATTCGCGTCGGTGGAATGTGTCCCAAAACCACATTCTGAGGAACAAGGACTCAAATAAGGCTGACATCGTGAATCAAAGTTGAACTCTATCTCTCCCGATAGTGCATACTTGTGTATATGAATGTGAGTTGACAAGAAACGGGACTTGTCGAAAGACACCACTGCAAAACAATGTACCTCCAGTAACGTATGCGATCCGATAGGTGAACATGGATCAGTGAAATGGTTTCAAAGCAGACCCAAGGGTAGTATTTAGCCTCTACAATCCAGCCGGTAGCTGTCAGTCACTGGGTTCATGTTAGTAACGTTGGAGAGAACACAGTTAAATACGTAACTTCGGACCAGCTGTTTGCATTGAACTGGCCGGCATGGAACAAAAAGTCGAAAGTCAAACATCAATTGGAATCAAACAACTCACTGAAGAGCACTGCGTTTGTTTGTTCCCATTTGACTCTACCAGTTTCGACCCTACAAATGTGCCTATTCTAGGGTTATGAATGAAGGCGCACATTTCGGAAAATTAAGAACATTAAGTGTTTACTTATAAATTTTCGCCCAATAATCCAACGAGTCTTAGACTACTTGAAAAACACCCCGAGAATCTAGTGCAAATGGATTACATTGGATCAATTCGGCAGATCCAAACTAAATTTCATGCTACCCGAGAATAATCATTGATAAATAGTTTGAGTTTATCTGATTTTAAAGAACATAAAGCAATTCTTAGGGCTCATTGGTTACAAACTGATTTTGCATCCAACAGACCCTCGTCATTATTCGTTCATTCGCTTAACAAAAAAGGAACATATTTGGAATCAGAAAACTGTTTGAATTAATCTGACCAGTGACCAGAACCACAGAGGTACATTTTATTCATCAACTAGCATGCTTTCCACTCATTTGTCACTTCGTTCCCAGCTCTTTTTTCATCTGGGATGGTGTAAATGAACCTAAAAGTATATGCGCAAATTTGCATTATTTGAGAAGCGGAAAAATTTCCCGCATAAATTCTAGCAGACGAAAGTAAAATTGTCATCACGACGGGTGCAATTTTTCAAAAAACCAGCGGGCACAACTAGTGCTCGGTGACAGGAAATTCGGAACTGATCAAAGTTTAGTAAAAGTTCATCAATTCCTCTAAAATTTACGTATACTGTCCATACATTATACGTTGAATAAAAAGGCAGTGGAGCGGAGAGCTAACTTTTTTTCCATCGAGCTTTCGGGAGTTTGGATTTTAAATCTCAGTTTCGGAAGAAGAGCTCAGTTCCACCGTGACAGAATGCTAATGAGCTAATTCCTTGCAGCTAGCACTTACCGTCACCCGAAATTTCCAGTAGTTTTGCTTCCACACTTCTGTCTACTGGGGGTGTGAACCTCCAATCAATATTTCGTCGGATTTATCTCAGAAATTGTATACATTATTTCACTCTTTTGATACTTGTTCAACAACGCATTCCGCATCAAGTCATATAAAGATGGATTTTGCATCTGTCAGATGCTCAATAGTATTTGGAACATTAGATCAATTTTCGTTTAAGAATTACCTTCCGTTTACATGATCTGGGTGAATAACGCGGTCTTAACTTGATGATCAATATTTTTGTCAACCGGACGGCCACCGAAGTCGGGAGTGAAGCAGTTGAAGGTTGGCTACAACAAATTCTGGAGTCGTTCTTGGTGGGGTTTGAACACCTTCTGTTCCCATACGAATCTTCTATGTGTAACTAATATCCATTTCAGTGAAATACACAAATTTGCCAACAAATTTGGTTTTACGAGAGGACCACCTGGAATTCAGCTGGATCTCTCGTCTATGATGTTTTGCCCTGTAGACTGACCAATTTCTTATTCATCAGATGCACCAAATAAAACAATTTGATGCATATAAGTGAAAATAACGGATACATCGAAGGCGTTACACCAGCAACACACATCCGACTTCATTTAGAATATGTATTCATTCTTACAGAGAAGCGGAACTGAGTAAAAAGAACAGGTCACCATAGTAACAGTTAAACTCAATATCACGCGCTAAAATGAAGGGACTTGGTAACAACGAGACTGTCTGTCAAGGGCTTGGTTTTCCATTCAATATAAGAAACTTCACTGGATAATATATCCTGATTTTTTCAAGACCGGACTGCCAAAATCACTAGTGGACCAATTTTGTTTTAATCAGGAACAGTGAGTCTCGCCTCTAAGCTAGACTCGAAACTGGTATTTTCCAACGTAATTGTGCTAATTCCAGCTTCCGGGAGGTTTATTTCCGTACCGGATTTCGATCGACAAGGGCCTATTGGTAGATGGGCTATGATTAAGTGGAGTGCTATAGAACTTTGCGTGTGGAAATAACTGTCGTGTAACGCAGGTCACTGATGTGAACGTAATTTTGTACTGCCGCTTATATTCCATAATAAATACAGTGGTTTGCATTACGGCACTCTGATGTGCAACTCCGATGTTGTACGCCAACTGCTTCAATGTAACACAGTCCTGCACTTTAGCACGCAAAATATCTTTCTATGAACTGCTCATTGAGGTAGTAATTGTGTCCGGTAAAATGAAATAACCTTGAGCGCTATGAGACTGAATGTGAAGTCCTAGCATACAAAGTCGAAAGTTCCACGTGTAGATGACAAAATACAAAGAGATTCCTGTCAAGAACTGATTGAGGAACAGTTTACGGTACTAGGCGAAACACAATCCTATTGCTTGTAGGAGATTACATGCTTACGATAAGTGGGCGTTCTGATGAGTGAAATTTTTTATTTGAAGTGGGTGTATGATGTAGACTGGACTTCACTGAGTGACTGATGTAGAGAATGGAAAAAGTCCAAAATGACTTGTTGGATGTAGCTGAATCAAGCGATGAATGCTTGCCTCTCAGGAAAGAAACAGCAAAGATTACGTGTAAGATTGCAGGTTAGACAAAACGTGTTTTATTGATCTGACAACAACGCAATAATCTCCTTCAAGGAATCCTTGAAAAGTGACATTGGAATGCTAAATCCGTGAGGAATACATACAGGCATTTATAAAAATCTATGAATAAGACTGGAGGGAACAAAGGCCATCCTTAGTTTCCTAGTCCATGGAGCTATATGATGCTCAAAACTCGGTTGCTTGCAGTGATAGGATTGGGGACACGATAAACAGCTTGTGGATCCCGTGTAAGGCAATGTGACGTCTACTAAAGGGAGGTGAGGTGACGCCTTGACTCTTTGGGACGTTTATGATAAGAAAAAGTTCACCGGATCAGCTAATAGCATCATTTAGCCCATTTTGAAGCTGTAGATTTACTCAAGGCACGTAATACCTGCAGCTGATCACCATGTTTCTAGTATATTTGTAGCCTGAAGTGACGGATATGCATAGTTGGGCCAGACGAGGTGAGTCTTCCGAACGACTACCCAGAACGAGCGAACTAAACCCTACTGATTTCTCCCTCAGGATCATCTGAGACGACATATCTAGAAGACAAGAACCAGGGTAAAAAGACATCATCAGTCAACTGTGTAGTACATGACGACCAAGAAGGGTGCCCCTATCTCAACGAAACTCCGGAGGACGTTCAGTAAACTGGGGAGAAGATCGAAGAAAATGGTACAGTCACCAGGATAGCTTGTACCCTATTCGAGAGTATTCGTTCAGTCAGTTTCAGATACAATAGATTGACCAAAAATTTTGTCTTCCATACTAGAGTTACCTTGGAATGGAATTTACCTGGGTTAACAAAATGTATATTAGTTTACTGGCGTTGTTAAACATTCTTCGGGAACATATAGCGATAGACGTTTGAGACAGCAAGCAGCTATATTTGACATCAGCTGTCCCAGGTTCACGTACACATCCTCTGGTGCTATTCTATCCATGACAGTAAGCTCATTGTGAAAACACAGGGTAGACGCGACAGGCCCAAAAATGTCCGGTTTGTTTTGATTCTTGTGTTAGCTCGGCATGACTCCTGCTTTGTGGAAGCGCTCATTTCGCCTGCATAATTACCTAAGCAGAGAAAAGAGAAGCTGTCGGAGTTGACGTGGATTGTATCAATACGGCAACTTACATCAGATTAACAAATGGGTTCATCGGTCAGCTACTGAAGGGTCAGGGTAATAGATTATCGGAGCCATGCTGCTCAGTGACATGATGCCAAATGGTGGACATCGCCTTCTTTTCAGCTTATGTATTGTTTTCTGTACAGTAGCCTTGTAGTTGACCTCAGAACATAATTTAAGGGACTGGTTGAAAATACAGTGAACATAGGGGGAAAGTGGAGCACGGTCGTCAGCACTGAGCCCATGATATTTTCCACAAGAATGCAGCCCAGATAGGCCTTAATTCATTTCTACAATTGCTAGTTCAGGTCGAAGCCTATCCCATCTCGTTTAATTCGCTGGTACTTGCACGAAAATGCAGTAAGATGAGCCAACAAACCAGATGGTTCGAAAACAAGTACAGTATTTAATGTACTAATTCGCATACGGTCACTTGGTACCTAATTGAAAGACTGGACGTTTTCTAGACCTAAGCATCTCTACAACTCGTGGAGTGTCCCTATTGTGTAATGTATCGTGTATACCAATGTCGATCTCTCTTCACATATTTGATATCACCACCAATTACATAAGCTTATGGGACTTTCAACATGAAACAAGTCACGATCTTCTAGTTGCATTTGAGCTTAATCGATTTTCCTGACGCACTACAGCTCCAAATTTACTGTACTGCTTGCCGCACGAAGGTCACTGCCGGGTTTTGCATCTTTCTTGAACGTTTAATATTGTCCAGAACGATCCCAGCGTCTTCTCTTATTCTGTCCAAAAGGTCTCCAAAGCACAAGCCTGCAGGCAGTTCCTGCACTACCGCCGAGTTCCTTCCTCGAGTGCGCCAGGAAGCATTATGATTTAAAGTAGCATCACAACCTTGACATTCATATTACACGACAGAGTTTCGTTAAAAATACGCCAAGAGATAATCTATTGTTAACTTCTGAAAAAAATCATTATATTGCGCTCGCATAAAGTCAAGTAGTCCGTGTGTTGAGCAAAATAGTTCGATCCTCAATTCATGCGACGATAACAAATCCTCCTGAAGATTGCCAAACTTTCCATGGTTTCACATAGACTGGAGAGCACTTGCAAACAGCCCCAAACATCTTGAACGAAGTAAACTGTTTCCAAATTCAAGATTCTTCAAGGCCACGCAAGTTAATACATGCCCAATGAAAATAGATCAGCCTTCAATTTTACGGTGTGAGTGTCCATTCTACGTACCGGGCGGTCGTACATTACTACAAAATATTTAGTGCGGCTGCAGGAGCAATCAGCCCAGTACGTGTAATCATGGTGCCAGACTTAAACTATCTTTCCGTCTGTGGATGGACGTATATTGCCAGGCCACTGTCGTCAGGTAACACAGTGATTTCATCTCAAGAATATTGACGGATTTGTCTATAGTCTTCTAATAGGATGGTCCGCGGGTTCCCAAACTCCTGTTATTGAAACCTAGATATTTGCCTCCCACAATTTTGACCGCCTGTCTGTAGCTTTGCGTACATCGTCTTGAAAACAATGTACTTTCGAGATTACTGGGCGCCTCAGGTGTAAGCACATTCACTGTTGATTAAACATTCTTTGAACTAGGTTTATAGTGTATGTTTGAAAAGGGGTACAAAACGTTCCAACTTCGGTAGGATCGTTCAGTTTTATCCTGGACTGCGCCCACTTGAAACAAGTCACGGGTCTTCGTAGAGTTTCCAACAGACTTGGACGTACTAATGTGTTCCGTCAAAAAATGCGCCACATTGTCGTGAACATCGTACCAACCAAAACAGTAGTCGGTCTTCATTCGGCAAAGCCAGTTGGACAGTATCGTGAATGAGAATCACCTGAGTCCCTTATTCGAAAAATAATCTTCAGAACTTGGTGCAATTCGCGAATGCGTCCAATGCGGTGATCTAGAGGTTGTTAACTCAACAGTTCTACTTAAGCAAGTCTCACCATCCTCTCAGCATGCATTATTGGACGTTAATGAGGCCGTTTCGTGCTGTACTGCGCTTGACTCTCACGGACTCCTTATCTTAAAGCAGTTTGCCGAGGAGCCATAATTGCGTTCGAACATCAATAACCTGGAAATCATCAGATTTGAAGGAAAAAGCCAACTGTTCTCCATAAATGGGAGAGGCCCATTAGCATCAGATCACTTGATGTAGCCTGTGCGACTTATTTTACTTACTTACTAGTATTATTGTTCATCTTAGATAGCTCAGCAGTCGCATTTCGTTTCGCCGAAAGCAGTATAACCTAATTCATACAGTTTATGAAAGAATCTTACTGACTGCTAACAGAAAATCCAGCGTGAATAGGCACTGGAGCCTTTTTATTTTTGTTTCTGTAAGCTTACTTTATGAACAATAGTTTGTTGTATCACAGCAAGTGATGTGCTAGGATCTCACGACTTATGATCTCTAACTGTCTTAAGCTAGTGGGTGAAATGGACGAAGCGTTTTGAGGTTGGAAAACAGAAGAAATCCAAGCCGTCTACTCGCGCTTTGCATTGGAGTTTCATCATGTGCTGCAAAACAGCTGAGTTTTAAGGTAACCTTTTTGGTGCAATCGTACTCTCTTCAATTACTAGAGTTGTTATCACAGAAAACTCTCTCAAGAAATACCGTTGGTGGCGCATACGTTTGACCTTATTATAAAAGGCCGAACCGTCACCTGAAAAGCCAGTAACTGGTTAGAGAATGTTGTTGATGGGTCTGAGTCGTTCAATCCAAGAATTCTAGATATATGGCCTCTTGTAGCAAAATCAGGATGCCTTTCCACAGTCTATCACACTTCCGCAATGTCAGCTCAACCATATATTGTCACCGCTGACAAAGTCGTGTATTTTAGCAGTTACAATGCAAAAATATTCCGTCTAGACATAACAAGTGAAAACCCTCGTTCAACAGATTTCTAACGTTATTTCTTTATTGAGTTATGACAGATGAACAACATAGGAAAATGGCGTCCATCGGAAATTTCGTAGAGAGGACGCCCAACTAAGTCAACCTTTCGGCAAGCAAAATTCGGCTTATCTCAAATTGCCTCAATGGTTGGTGGATAGTTAATCTTGTGTGTAAACTCAGTTCTAGGTTACTTAGAGGACCCGTTTGAAGTCCGTTGTGGAGACAAACGCCAGTCAATCCTCGTAGGATGATTCTCATTGATAATGACGCAGCATTCTTTTACACCATCAGGCTGATAACCTCCATGACTCAATTATCACTTATGACTCCGATTACTAGGGCGCAGTTTACTGCCAACCAACCCGCCGTGTTCGGTCATGTTCACGTGTCAGCTCCTGATAAAATTATATTTACATGAGTTCAAAGCGACAAAAGAGGGTATCACAGAAGTCCAGAAATCCGGGACCAGATTATGAACCGATACTTTGATCCTGATGGGCAACGAAGTATTTGCAAAGAAATTGCTTGGCCAAAAGAGCAGCAATCATTCTATCAAGTGATGAAAATAACCAGTTAGACACTGAAGGAGACGTCATTATACAGACTGCCGGCTTGTCTATGGGTAATCCGCAGGTCCGAACTCCAGCTGACACATTTCGGTCTAAGATGGAAAGATGAGTGTGTAGTGAGATTTGTGACAACTCTCTTACAAGCATGATGTTGACTGTCTGTTGTTTCTTGCTTTAATTTTTTATCACAGCCTTATGTCCCATAGACGGGAATCCAATCACAGTCTACTCTCGTCAGGTGAAAACGCCCAGAAAAACGGTCAGGCACCAGTTCACCTGGAATCGAGGTTTGTTACAAACCTGGCTTTACACAACCAGGTGGAGCACGAAATGACGATCCGAAACATTTGTCATCATGCACACTAGGCTTGGAACATCAAACAAACTTAGCAGTGCTGTACACAAAATAATGTGCTTGCAATTCGAAGCTGATCAGAGAGAAAGAGGGACGGGCAACCGTTTTTAAGCTTCAAATAATCCCTATCCGGTGAAACAGCCGGGACGCGTTTTGAACAGGTTACACTTATAAATCTGTCCATTTGCTTAACATGTTAGCTATTGGCTTACTTGTATTTCCTGTGGCAACTACACTATCAAAACAGACCGCCGAAGTTAACTAGCACAGTATCTTCTAGCTAAACCATAACGAGCCAACTAGACAGTCAAACATAATTGGACCGACTAGACGGACATCAAACTTACTTATTCTACTACATGTAACTAAAGCAGGTTACCCATTAGATCCCTAGATTTACTGTCCACGTGAATTTAGTGAATGCTTCCTGTGCGACCAGAAAATACGGATCGAAAACTCGCGCCCAACCTGCAAATGACCTTACCCGTTCGCACTCCGTAAAGCAGAGTCGTTTTCCCACTGTTTATTGATGTACGCCTGTCCCAAAGTCGTTGTTTCGAACACACGCCTGCTAACATGTCGCAACTTGCACTTCCTTTTCGTGTTAATGAAATGGATACTGACACTGTGTTCTGGATTGTTTGACAGAGTTCACGTGCCTCAGGTTGTGGTGTAAAAGACAGTAAAAATTGTCACAGCTTCGAAAAAGTCTGGGAAGCGATCGGTTGTAGTAGTTATCGAACTGAGTTATGCAGTGGTGCTGACCGGTCTTAAAATAGTTTTTTTTCTATTGCAAAATATGCATTACCACGTGTGTGCTCAAAATAAACGCCCTGACGTTTTTGGTGAAACAGTTCTGGCCTCAGGTAGAAATCCGGCAATCGATTTTGTGCAAGGAAACTTTCACCAGAGGTTTGCTTTTCCACATCATCTGGGGCTTTGATTAATGCAGTCACTTCAGTATCTGAGATGCTATTAATGCTTGGCATAGAATATCCGAAAGATTCGAAAATAATGCTTGCACATCGCCTTGAGTTCGAACGTTAGGGAGAATTTTTCAACATGAAAGTAAACTTATAGTGTGTATTCTCAACACTAAAGATACATTAAATATGTTTTCCAGGTGCGTAAATTTTTTTTACTTAATCAAAAACTGCTGAATCTTAAAACTGGTAGTTGATTGTTGAAGAGTTCTCAGGTGTCAAATCAGTGGCGTGTTTGAACAAATGTACATTTTTTGTTCCATCTTTTATTGGGTTTTGCCCGGATCTTCTGCACTACATGGGCGCTGTCCCTGATAACAGGTTTTTTGTGGCCAAAATGAAGTCGAAGAGGTACATCAAGGCCAGCTGAAGGAGTACAGTCAATGTTTTAAACTCAGTGGAGCATCTGGACTTATAATTGTAGTAAGTTGATGATATGCAGTTTGATGCATTACCTCAGGAAGGCTGAAACTGTCCCGACTTCATCGCAGGTAATGTTTCGGTAATCAGCATTTAGCGAGAACGTTACTGATAGTCATACCGCTGTTACCTATTATTCCAAATGCCACATATTGTGTTATAGTGTGTAGAAAAAAAGCAGAACTCCTAAGATGTTGAAAAACCAGTGCATCCGTTGTTTCCGCCGCATTCAAATGAGTGTAGCTAATTTGTTGTCATAGTGCTTCAGACGTTTGTCAACGAAGATTTAGTGAGTATTTTTAACAAACTTGTCTGCAGTTGGAGAATACGCTGTTAACTCACGTTGTAATAATGGCTTCTGGCTTGGTCACTGGGCTGGAAAACTTCGCTGTAAACGTTTCACTAGCGGCCGAGCTAAAATCATCAGTGCATTGTGGTTGAACGTGCTCACTTTGACGAATGTGTGTTTTTCTTCGTTCTGGGTACCGTTAAATGTCAATTTCATCTGACTGACTGTCTATGGGTGCTAGAATGTTGGCGGTTCGAGTTGTATGCGGGAAATGATGGAATAGCGAGAAATGTTTGATAGAATTTACGAAATTCGGATCACTCCCTCAGCAGGCTTCTTTTGTGTACATTGTAATCAAATCTTGATAAGGGTAAATTAGTGTGGGGGTAGCGCGCTTTCACTCAAAATACACCGCTGATTTCGCCCCAGCTGGTGGTAAAACGTTTGCGATCGAATCATCCAGCTCAGCAAATAAACCAACGATCAGCCTTGTATGCCATTTCAAGTAGAATCCCGAGATTAGAGTTGTTCATTTGCATGGGTTCTCCAACTTGAATATCTCTGATTTCAGGATTTATGAACCCCCGTTCAAGTACATGAACAAATACAGCAGCAGCCGAAAGTTTTCAGTCAGAATGAATGCTAATAATTTCAAAGTAAACAATGGTCTATGGCACCCGTTTACTCGAATATAAGGGAGGGAAGATAAACAAGTTCGTCCGAAACAGCGAGGATCGGAAAGACTTACTTCTGAGGAACAGGCGGCCGGGACTGCAAAAAGGCAGAATTTTCAACAGTACGTATTCTGTAGACTCACTGCCATTTCGTACGTGAACCAGGTTTGCACAGCTTTCGAGAAACGACAGAAAACGGTGTTAAGGGCAATCCAGTAGTGGACAAGCTATCGAATCTATGATACTATTTGGTTAAGTTTTTCGTTGTTTAGAAGGCAGTTTTTATAGAAGTACACCTTATTTATCTTCACAATAAATCCGTAAACGGTTTTGCCACAAGCGAATTTTTATCAAGGACCAAGTCATCGTTGGCCTTGCTTGATTCGCGGTTCCACTGAAAACATTTTCCACATAGCTATTCTCTTTTGGAAGGGAGTGAATTCACCCTATTCACAAAATTGATTATGCTAGACAGCACTCAGTACCACATTATTTTATACTCAGCTTACAAATTCCACAGAAATAAAGATCAGAGCATCAATCGCTTATTTGTCCAAGACGCAGCCCAAGGATATACTATGAAAAGACTGAAAACGTGTTCATTTACATACTAATCCACAAAGGCATGAGGATTCTACCAAAGTCTTCGCAACTAAGAACCTGAACTGACCAGTGAGCCTGCATGTGCGTGTGTAAGAGGGATTATTTATACAGGATTTGTTATTTGACTATGCATACATAATGAGCATCACTCGGTTGCAGACTTTAAGTATGCTGTCATAGGGTTTTGAACATTTAGTAGAAGCTTTGGAACCGAACGGAAAAATGTGGCAAGACTTGGAAGATTGTAAGTTCCTCTACTGAAAGATTTATTCAGAATCATGCAACAACTTAGTTTCGGAACAGCTACCAGAGAACAGCATCATTTTATATGATGAATATCAATAAGCGACACTGTTTTCTTCTACTCGAAATAAAAAAATTGTGAAGCTTGTGTGACTGAAACAAGAAAAAGTGTAATTCATCGGTGGTTTCCGCAGTCATGCGAATAATGGAATGTCAGTTGTCTCAGCTGGAACGAAAACAGAGCAAAACGTAAGAGCGAATTTACATAAAAATTTGCGTGTCTTGCAGTCTGCCAAAAATCAGAATTATACAACTGCCATTTAAGTTGCCTCAAACGATGAAACGTGCACGCACCACTTTTATTCTCAGTAGAAGGCGAAATTGCATTTCAGGCAAAGCCCACTTTGTGTTATCAGGACTCAGCATTACAATTGATTTCTCCCGTTATCTTGACAACTGCCCTGTAGCGTCACTAACAAATCTTTCTATTCTCAACAACGGAAGCATTTCGCAAATAGTAGGCTCATTTGATATCCGTAATAAAAAAGTGCGGGAAAGGGTGTTTCACATTTGAAAAGCACTCTATCTGTACAGATAAATGATCTCTCTCCAACATAAAGCTATGAGGTGGTCGATTTAACATTGAATAGGTGTTCTACTCGTAAAATCCACATTCGCCCGGGGTGCGACGCTACAACTTTCTCGACCGATCTTCGGCTTTCCGCCAGGAACTCATCAATTTTAGTTAAACGCCTTCGGATGCCTATAAGGACAGGAGTCAAATAAGCTCAACGGTGCTCCTTGAAAGGCGAAAATGTTGACAGTGATAGTGATCAGTTTGCTTCCACGGAATGATTATTGGAACGTCGTCAAAAACAACAGCTCTTGGTACTACGCAGGCAGAGATTTCAATAGTTTTTAGTGGGTTTACCGCTAGTCCTAGAGTGAAAAGTGCAGACGCCATACATCAAATTAAAGCGAATTTAACCGCGTATTCATACGTGTTCCAGTAAGCGTCATCCAGGCTTTTGTAATTTGCAGAGTGATTTTCTACCGAAAATAATGAGATAGAAGCTGTCAGGTATGTCGACACTACGGATCCCACCAAGTTTTACCTGATAATTTGAAACCACTGTAATTGAGTAACCCCATAAGTGCCTTCAAACAGAGCAAAAAGTTGTTTTTCTGATGTTCCCCAAGTAAAATGGATGTTGGTCAAATTTACACATTGCGTTGCTTTGACTGGTAACGAAAAGTGGAGTCTTTATCTTGGCTCTTACGATCAGCACGAATGTCGACCTTTTCCCCGTGCGTCATATCCTGGGGACCCTAAGGAAAAGAAAGAATGTAAGCTTCATTGTTTCAAAATGCAATCTGCAGTTGGCTGTAAGCGTGAATTGATATCTTTTTGAAGATAAAACAGACGGTTGAATCGGCCTTTGAATGGCAAATAACGTAACCGTGCTAGCTGTTTCGAGAAATCTGCAGCATTTCTGCTATCTGACGGGTAGCATCTTTGAAGAGGACTAAAGTGAAATCATCTAGGCCAGGCGCCTTGTTAATCTTTGGAACTTGCAACAGGATTCCGCCTCTCATAAAAATATTACAGTATGAGAAATACGACAGATTCTTATCAGCCATCCTGGGCGTGTCTAATTGCTCAAAGCCCACCTAAATTACGCAGGGTCGAATATTACAGTTGAATCTGTCGTCAAGTCAACAAAAGGTGCTTTAGAAGTAGGAATAATTATCCAGGATTAACTAAATCACCGCAAAGACGCACTTCACGGTTCATCTGACAAATATAAGTTCAGTTTGTGGATCATTGGTATCTATTTGCTGGAGAGGGAGCACCAAAATCTATTGACTGATCTATTTTTCGGTTTGACCACAACTTTATGACCTGAAAGAGCACTTAAACTACCACAGAGAGTTATTGCTCAGACATCAATACTGCAAGTGAGCTGCCGTGAACCGCGCTAAGTTATTCGCATAGAGGGTCGTGAAAAAATATTCGAACCTAATCACTGCTTGCTAACTATCAAAGTGCAGAAGAGAATTTACACAGACAAGGTCGTGGTCTGAATCTAGGCAGATAGTCCACTACGACTGGCAGCTAACATGAAATAAGGTCTTTTGTGTTCCATACATCTTTGCAACGAAATGGTGAGAAGGAGAATGGTGAAAATCATAACTGTATTAGAGAATAATAGTTGAAGAAGGGAGCACAAACCGCGGAGTGTTTTGACAAACCACATTGTTACTTGGAAGGTGAGTCACTTATCGGTATCGCCGAGCTTCGGGTTCATCAGTTTCCAGTGTGTTATGGCAAAAGATATACTTCCTTATCGCGAATATTCTGCAGAGCAGATCATAGCACAGACTTTCTGAGCACGTTCAGTTGGTGGATGTCGCGTAACTAATTTGCGAATGGGTTTATTCCAATAAAATATGAGTATTCTCCTGGTTCTATGAACTATATTTACCAGACGAAGTGCTCAATTATTAGCATTGGATGACACATTGTATCAAAGTGTGTCTTGCTTGAACAGCTGCTCAGCAGCTGGTGACCAGACGGCTAAGCGTGCAGACTACTGGGTAAGAGGTGGCCAGATACGCCTGTCTTTGTCGACCTCTGACTCAAACATTCAGGTACAAAACCCATTGATTTGTTTTCGAAAAAGTTTGATGACAGTCTATAGATTTATTGTTGGGCAACGTTTCGCTTTGCCTGTCTTTACCTCTGACTCAAACATTCAGGTACAAAACCCATTGATTTGTTTTCGAAAAAGTTTGATGACAGTCTATAGATTTATTGTTTGTTAACGTTTCGCTTTTGAGACAAAAGCAAGAGGACTAAAGTGAAATCATCTAGGCCAGGCGCCTTGTTAATCTTTGGAACTTGCAACAGGATTCCGCCTCTCATAAAAATATTACAGTATGAGAAATACGACAGATTCTTATCAGCCATCCTGGGCGTGTCTAATTGCTCAAAGCCCACCTAAATTACGCAGGGTCGAATATTACAGTTGAATCTGTCGTCAAGTCAACAAAAGGTGCTTTAGAAGTAGGAATAATTATCCAGGATTAACTAAATCACCGCAAAGACGCACTTCACGGTTCATCTGACAAATTTAAGTTCAGTTTGTGGATCATTGGTATCTATTTGCTGGAGAGGGAGCACCAAAATCTATTGACTGATCTATTTTTCGGTTTGACCACAACTTTATGACCTGAAAGAGCACTTAAACTACCACAGAGAGTTATTGCTCAGACATCAATACTGCAAGTGAGCTGCCGTGAACCGCGCTAAGTTATTCGCATAGAGGGTCGTGAAAAAATATTCGAACCTAATCACTGCTTGCTAACTATCAAAGTGCAGAAGAGAATTTACACAGACAAGGTCGTGGTCTGAATCTAGGCAGATAGTCCACTACGACTGGCAGCTAACATGAAATAAGGTCTTTTGTGTTCCATACATCTTTGCAACGAAATGGTGAGAAGGAGAATGGTGAAAATCATAACTGTATTAGAGAATAATAGTTGAAGAAGGGAGCACAAACCGCGGAGTGTTTTGACAAACCACATTGTTACTTGGAAGGTGAGTCACTTATCGGTATCGCCGAGCTTCGGGTTCATCAGTTTCCAGTGTGTTATGGCAAAAGATATACTTCCTTATCGCGAATATTCTGCAGAGCAGATCATAGCACAGACTTTCTGAGCACGTTCAGTTGGTGGATGTCGCGTAACTAATTTGCGAATGGGTTTATTCCAATAAAATATGAGTATTCTCCTGGTTCTATGAACTATATTTACCAGACGAAGTGCTCAATTATTAGCATTGGATGACACATTGTATCAAAGTGTGTCTTGCTTGAACAGCTGCTCAGCAGCTGGTGACCAGACGGCTAAGCGTGCAGACTACTAGGTAAGAGGTGGCCAGATACGCCTGTCTTTGTCGACCTCTGACTCAAACATTCAGGTACAAAACCCATTGATTTGTTTTCGAAAAAGTTTGATGACAGTCTATAGATTTATTGTTGGGCAACGTTTCGCTTTTGAGACAAAAGCCTCGTCAGGCCAACTGACCAGGTTCCGAGGTTGGCTGAGGTTTAAGGCGGAAGAAGAAACTATCAGCTAAGTCAAGCTGAATCTCTGTTGGATGTTGACCGAGGGAGTTTTGTGTGTTAGAGTGGTTGGTGGGGAAACCTACATGTGTTTGGGTCCAGCCTAGGGTCTAGTTTTTCTGGTTTGGTTCATTTGATGGTCCCTCTCGACCGTCGTTCGAACCTTCTATCCGTCCGTGTAGATGAGCTAGCGCTAAGATAGTTGTGTAAGAGGAATGCTGTGACCTTTGGTCGGGTTGGGATTTCCACCCCTCACCCAGTTTTTTCTAATGATTCTACGGTGAATGACAACCACACCGTCACATATCAACTCAGCTTATCTAATACCGCTTTCCATAAGCTAACCAGTTCTACACCCTCGATTCTATTCGCGCTGTGATGTGTTTTACATACCGTGGCGTTAACGGGAGCGTTTTGGCAATTATTTACTGCCTTAGAGACAAAAGCTATGCCAACATCTGGGTAGCAAGACGTTTATTCCTCGGAGTGGTGCGAGGAAAAATTTCTCCTCATTCAGAAGTTAAATTCACCCTGCACTCAGGGATGATATGAACACAATCTTTGCTTGAACAGTCATAGTTACACTGAGGGTTTCTTGAGATGTACGAAAGCTAGCGAATCTTTGACGTCATACTCTCTCAGTACTTCCGTATCTCGTTTGTATTGTGTGTGAAATTAGTTGTTTGTGCTGATCGATTTTCGATTCTACGTTGGTCAAATTAATAGACTGAGATGATGAACAAAGTTTGGGACCACAGAGTGCAAGTGTCAATATTGGTCAAACTCCCTACTTATTTACAGAACAAATTTCAGTTCGGTTGAAATTAAATTCGTGTTTTGTTATTCACCGAAAAAAACAGACTAGGAAGAAACTAAGCAAAAATGAATATCTCAAAAGTTTTTCAGTGTTTTTTCCGGACAAAAAGTTCTAACCTTTCTCATTTGCTTGATCAAAAAGTCCATATTTTTGCCATCTTTTTTTAGTTCGCCCACGTTCTCTGTTAAACATTGATTTCCATTCGGATATTAACCAAAATGCTCATTTGTCTGGTTCGGGAGTCCGGTGTTGAAAGAAAACATCAAAATGTGAAATTCAGCTTGCCATTTTAGTCTGTTAGTCTGATAGTAAAAAACAAGACATCCTACAACCTACTCATCTCACTGGAAGAAAGTTTCGGAGACATTTTATTCCTCATTTATATTTGCCTGCTTCAAAAAAGACCGATTTAAACGGAACCTATTAATTGTCTATATAGTCAGGTTAACAAACTAGCATTGTATCCTTTTCTTTCCAGGAAAAAAGGTTTACTTCAAAATCGATCCTGAGATTAATTATTTTTTCGTAAAGAGGAATACATGTTGTCTGACCAGCGCACAAGAAATGCATTCACAACGAATGAATGATTTTGAATTTCCTGTTTTTTTGGGAATGATTTATGAGTTACAAACAAAAGTATCGTGGCGTCAACCTATATAGGGCTCATAAATCATATGAAAAAGCAAATTTAGGGGAAACTTGACCAAGAAAGCGAAACAATTACAATCGAAATTATTCTTTCCGCCTAAATCCTACTGATACTGCAACTTTATATTTGAGCTATGAATGAGGTTTAACTTTTGTCGGTATTTAAACAAGTGGACGTTCCTGTGGGTCCCACATTCTTGAAGCCGATCATATTGACCACATGTGTTAACAAAACACCAACTAGCTGGTAAAGCCCTTTTGTCCATTATTATATATACCGCCTAATGCGCAAACATTCTGTGATCAAAATGGTCTATTTAGGGGAAGCAATGCGTTTTGTTGACAATGTGATACTAGTGTCAGTCCTAGTGCGTGTGGTTTGCCTGCATGTAGGCAAGCACCAAAAACGATGTAGTGCTAATGAGATCGTTTTTGGTAAAGTTTTGCCCATCAAAGCTACTCTTGGTGCTGGAGCTTGGCTTGGTACTCAAGTGTTCATGACCAACTTTTCATTTTGTTAGGCTGTCATGTCAGATCAGCTTGAGTGGAAGCGAAGGCATCTAGATTCAATTGCCTCCTACTCTTTTGACGTAGTGTTGTAACTGAGTTCTTTCCTTCAAATTTGGGTTCAAGTAGAAAATTAGCTTGACAGAAACTCGGGGACTGCGCTTACTTGATGGGCCCCAAGAAGGACAAAACTGAACGTGGACTGTCAAAGAGTTTTCAGCAACCTTGTGAGTAGTTCCACTATGAGTTCCTTTCTGTTTCGATTGCAAACGCACTCGGGACAGCCTCGGTGGAAGTGAAGCCCTTGGTGATTCTGTGATTCTTTGTGCAACTGGTTACTGAAATGTTCAGTTGACCGTCTGACTACAGGTGAACAATTATAAGGTTTCGCCTCAGTGTCATTGGTCCTCGGAAAGGACCAGATGGTTTCCAGGACAGCATTTATTACTCGTATTAGAATTTGTATTAATCCCAAGGCAATTATGTAACTGGATAAAGATATTTAGTAACATGAGTGTTTTCCCTTATTTGCACTAATAAGTCGGACAAAGGATGTCCTTTGTCCCTAGACAATAGTTGAACATTGGTTTCAGTAAATTGTCCAAAGTGACAAGAGAATACGCCTTTTCAGATGTCAGTAGTCTGAAAATTACAAGCAAACTGGCTTACACCCGACATTTACGCGCCCGTATTAGTAAACCTATAAAGAACAAAAGCACTTCACTTACGAAGGTTTTTCGAGATCGGATAAAACGTTTGCCTTCAGATGTCCACGACCTTCTTGTTATGAATGGTGAATTTTCGCTCTATTTCATCCAGAAACACGAAAACCAGTCCAAAACGCAAACACTCAAGCTGGTTGATTATCCGGGGTAATACTGCTGCGTTCAGTTCAAAACAAAAGATGTGGATGAATCCTGGCAAAGCAGCCATCGAGAGGATTACAGAAGCGAAAAAATTAAAACATAAGAGATACCAAAGAATGGTTAGTAAACTTCAAGTTATGAAATTGATGGTAAGCAGGATTAAGGAGAAAGCATAGCCAATCTGAGTGATGGAGTAAAAGTACAAAAGACTTAATGTAGCAAGTCTATCATCATACCGTGTTGAAATAGCGGAGTCTACAAAGTACGGACGGGTGTACGACTTCTGCACGCCAAATGATGCGTCCTTTATTCACCATGACGAAGGAGGATGCCATGGCAACTTATAAGCATTTCTTCATTAAAAACTGTTTTCATGAATGTTTAGGGGGTTCAGATGCCTACGACATTGATGAAGTTAGGAAACCGATAAATTCCTACTGTTCATCCACTAATTAGAGTAGCGTCTCACCAAATGATGGTAGGATTTAGGGCATTATGACATTGTAAAGAACCGGCTTTCTGGCGCTATTCGAACCCACAGAGAGCAAAAGTTAAAAGGAACATTGGTATGGACATTTGTACTTGATAAATTGGGCTGCGGTACCCCAGTATTGGCACAGAAAATAGGGCTGTCGCGAAAGACAGACGGGCAGTAGAAACTAAAGTCTTTCTAAAACATCTCCAAGCAAGCATAAATACCAAAATCCAGACGGTAATCGCAAACAGTGACATTTGAGAGGGCTGTAGAGGATAGTCACAACAGTCAATGCTGCAGTTTGTGTGTGGTATCAGAGGCAATATTTCAATTCACTAAAATAACTTACGGAACAAAAAGTGGCATACAAAGAGAGAAAAGAATCAGAAAGGTCCGTGAGAGCCATCCGATTGTTAGGGGAAAAAATGAACAGTACCGGATGAAGATGAATATTCCGAACAGTCAGAACACTTACATACAAATAGTACTCAACAGACACGTACCACGCCACAAAACCTTATAATGTTGTATCACGTGTTCACGAACTCCCCCAAGGTCAGACAAAGGAACACATGCCAAACGGGAATCTTGCTCGGGGGGGAACGACCTAGGACACCTCCTTGGCTGGACCACTTCGGACAGGCACTTGGTGGAGTAGCCGTATTTACGTAGATCGTTGCCAGGACGATAGCGCTCTGAAATCCCTTAAGGGGTGTTTCCAGCCGCAATGGCACGAACACAAACAGTGGTGAACAGGCGTACGTAGACTCGGTAATGATGACCAAGACGTAGGCAAGCAATTAAGTGTCCATCGTATAAACAACTAATTAAAGTTCGTATTGGATAGAACAGGGGAACATGGGTAGCAGGATAAGAAAAAACGCGGGAATTCAGAAAACTTAGCATTGAAGTTTTGAGAATTTTTTTCCCAATGGTGAGAAGTCAACACCAAGCATAATCAACACGGTTATCCCCGACTCATCGTTTTAGGGTGACGTTATGTTTGTTCTTTTGCGGAGTTGTCTATCCTTTCTAAATGTAAACAAACAGCCAAACGTGAGTTCGTCCAAAATGGTTAATGCCAGAAATAGTTAAATGCTGAGAGACTAGCGACCTAATTTTTTCTTTTTTCGAAAGACTCACCTGGAACCCAGCTGAATCTCTCGTTTATGATGTCCTAAGGCAACTAAATATGCTGCACCAGGCCGCCTCATGTTTCAGTCGCTGCGATATTTGAAATATCGCGATACATGTATATCTTTGTAATTTACTACTCATATGGTTGCCGAGGTTATCGAGAGATTTTCAGCAACCTTATGAGTATTGCATTACAAAGATCTAGATATCTTCGGGCAGAATATCAACACCCCAAAATAGAACATGAGATGCTGGTCCCCTGAATAAAGACTGATTTCCGCTAAGTCCCCACACAAAGTTTCTCTCTGGCCAACCCCGAAGGAAGGGAGTTCATCCTTAAGGTGACCATGGTGGTGATGTGGTTTTTTAGTGCCACACGTTCGTAGCCGTCACTCACTGGAAGCTACCTGGGCGACAGTTAATAAATTCTACTTTTGGGCTGGCCCTACAAGGTTGCGCCGAACAAAATACGGCTATTCTCCCGGGATTGTTCCCTGTAGAACTGAACAAATGCACTCGGTTGGGAGTAAGTGCCAAAAATGGTTTAAAAAATCCCCCACCACATGCAGACGAATAACTTGCTTATGTTCGCATTATTTTTTGACTACATAGAGCCGAGCTCTCAAGAGATCGGATTCTAGGTTTCCTGGTGTTATGGCTATCACCTTCTTAAAGGAAAGCTCCTTGCTTCCGAATTTTTGGTTGGCCCGTGATTTTTCTAGGGGTAAGGACCTCTTCATTAGAGACTATCTTAGGAGGAAACTACCGTTGATCGGTCTCATCAGGTGGTGCTTACACACCTTAATGCGCAGTTTCTTCAAAGAGTCTCATTGTGGTAGCCAGAGATCAGACCAACTGGGCTTCTTCCAAAGCCCTTTGCTCTGTAAATGGCCAGAGGTATCGGTGCTTGTATCATCCACATTCAGTGACTGAGGCAACATCGCAAGAGGTTCACAAGACTGCCGAAACTCGCGAATACTTAAGCTGGCTCGCAACTGATGACAAACTGGTTTAAGTTTTACTCATAAAGTCAAAGAACGCTCCCAGGTTTTGTCTTTTTGGGGCGATGATAGAATTATTTTGCATTTCGAAGAAACAAAAATGATATCGGTTGCCCCTTCCGCCAATTGTTCTTGGCTTTATACATACCTATTTCATTTTGTCGCACAATTCTTTCAAAGCAGGTCTCAGTGCTGCCAGTGATTGTGTAAAATCTATCGAAAATTATCTTTTCAATATTTGAACTCGCACCGTGTGACTTGCCTGATTGATTGGTTACTTAATGAGTTTTTTCCGAAACATTTCGGGCAAATTAATGGGTCATTTGCATGAAATATTTTGTTTCTTCCTATCAGGTGTACATTAGGGAAAGCCGGAATAGATTGAAAACCGTGTTGTTAACAAACTATGGGTTTTGATTCACACTTCGGTGACCACGGGAGTATTACTTGATAGTTGGGGCTGAGAGAGTTGAGAACGTTGGATAAACTTCAATACTAACTTTTACAACGTTAATCGACATTTTTTCTTTTTCTTTCATCGTAGCTAAATATAACGTGGGGCGTTGCTTTAGAGCGCATTGGATTTTCGGTAGGTTCACCGAAATTCGACATATGGTGGTCACCACAACCCGTTTTCGTGTACTTCGGACACTGCTGTTTAGATGCATACAACTAAGGATTGGGTCACAGGATAGCAGTTGATTACTCACCAAGATTTAGGCATATCCAAAAATCTTGTTTCGGCCTCTAACAAAACTTTTACGTGGTTATGAGTGTGACGGGATGTATGAAAACGCTCTGCGTTTTGCGGAGCATTGCGTGTTTGTTCACAAATTGATCGTCCCCGCTCTGCTTACGTGCCTCTTCATTCAAAGCCACTTGTTACTCGGAAATAAATGTAAATGTTTTCGAGATGACAGACTTTTTCTGAGGGCGAACTTACTGAACGATGCAGCGAAAGATACTACTGAATATGCAGGAAAACTCGGTAACAACAATGACGCATTAAGCATGAGCAGGCATGCTACATCACTTGATTTATTTCAGTGTATGTGCTGTCGGCTATGTGAGAGAAATCCTGAACGCAAAAGAGCTTATATCGGTTTCTAGTTTTTGCTCGCAAAACACACGTGAGCCTCTGCATAACGTATTCAACGTACTATGAAACCAAGCTGGTCAGATAAACGGAACCTTGAGGCGGCTTTATATAAACCAAAAACACATCATAGTGTTCGCATCGTTGTTTTACCTATCATGCTACCTTAGATTGTGGAGCAAACCAGAGTTACGTTACTCATGGTGCCTGTTTGAAGGCTGTCTTCCCATAAACCCTGTCGTTTTTGGCACATGCGTTCCCCATTCGGCTGTCGTCTTTGAGTTAATCTTCGCACACAGATGAGCACAGTGATATGATTTGGTGCCGGAATTTATTCATCGGTATCTATCCTGGGTCGGAAGGTGCCTTATCAAGTTATTGTGATGTTATTCGCAAAATACACGTATCAGTATAACCAATCTGATTGGACCGGGGGACTAAGTTGATTTATCACCGATGATATTTATTAAGTGAATATGCTACAAAAGAGCTGGCTCGCATTCCAGTTAGTACAATACACAAAACCGATCAAACACATGTTCTACTGAAACCCAAATTGAACATATTCAGAAAACTACACTCAAATCAATGTGCTGCACAAATCCACCTGAAGTTTCAGTTGATACGATATTCTAGATATCCCAGCACATTTTTATAAAAGAAACTACTCACAAGGCTACTGAAATCTCTTCGGCTACCCAAGAACAGCTTTGCCCTTCTTTGAGGCTCATCAGGTAGGTGCAGTCTCCTCAGCCCAAGTTGCACGAAATTAACGGAGTACACTTATCGGCATAAACGAAGAATTGAGATGGGTCCAAAATGTGTCCTTCGTCAAAAACAAACAAACATTGGTATGCAAATGAGTGCATTAGTCGAAAGCTGACAAATTTGTTTTCATGTAGAAAACTTGGTAGCCTTGCCTACCTGGTGACCCACAAGAAGCACGAAACCGGTCGTGGTCTGTCGAGGGGTATTCAGCAATCCTCCGAGAACTTTCGTTCAGGAAAACAAAGTTTGGATTTTTTTATCAATTTATCCGGTATGAACGCATGAACAGTTGATAAGTTCAGCCATCTCATACGTAGCTGTGACCTGACAGTCATCTTAGCTATGGTCACCTCAAAAATTCACAGGAGCTAGTTTAATCCAAGCGGTACTATCCTGAATCCATCGTATTATTCTTTTAAATCGATGTAGGATTTCGCCTTGGTCGAGTGCCTACCAGTGTCGCCAATGAATTCCGCAGCTCCTGTGCGAGACTCCTCCACTGGAAATGAGCCGCGGGTGGCCGGTGGACGCTTGACAGAAAAAGGTCAAAGGCAGTCGTCTACTTCATCCTGGTGGTAGTGACTCTGGGAGTTAAGCGAATAAGTATTTGCTACCAGGTTTTTTGAGCGTGGACGTAAGGAAAAACGGTCCAATAGATTAACTTAGCAGTCGCTTAAACCCAGCGTTATTTTTAGGAAATGGAAGGGGGTAGGAGAAATTCGTCCACTAGATTATACTTTCCCAAAGCTGTTTTAATCAATGAGACTTTCTTTTAACAAATATCAGGAAAATAGAGAATAAAGTGAACCCATTTTCTTATGGGATGTTGCTGCAAGTTATAGAATCACTGGTTTCTCTGTCTCTACCTGTCAGTAATAAAACTCAATTTGTAAGTTATTACTTTGATACCCACTTTTGAATCTACCTCCTGCTTTTATTACCTCCAGAGAGGATAAAATAAAGAAAATATATACCATGAAGGATTTTCACACTTGACATTATCCTTGAAATGCTCACTCCAAAACGTTTATGGATACTAAATCTCCAAAATGATGTATATGTTTGCAAACTCATGGATTTTTAGCACCATCGAACTTCTTCTGAGGAGATTTCGTCCTGTAATTGAAGACAATCTATGCCGGAAAGTCAAGAAGCACTGTACAGCTGTTTCTTCCTTATTGGGAATCATCAGCAGTGCACATCTCACGAAACTCCGAAGAGTCTCGAACACGCGACCTCCTGCCTAGTAGTTTGAACACTTAACCGTTCGGCCACGAGTGTCTGATGGATTAGCTTCACTTACAGGACGAAATCTCCTCAAAAAACCCAAACCTCCTCAAAATACCAACAACCATCGAACTTAACTAGTTATAAATTCTGGACAACCTGATGTTTGTTCAAATCAGCCGTCTCGCTTAAGATTTGAGACAGAGCATTGAGATCGATGAGCTTCAAGATGCTTATCTGTTCATTCGTAGAGCTTCAGAGGTATCGACCATGCGTATAGATGGTAGATAGCCGCGCGATTTGCATGTAAGACCCGAAGATCGCACCGGGCATATATGCGCTTACACCCATCTTTAGTAAGGGTAAAAATAAGGTCCACTTTCAGATCAGAGTAGACCGCCCATAATAAATGTGCCATAACAAGTGGACAGCTGTTCAAACTATAGTTGACTAGATATAAATGATGTTGCTTTATTTAAGATAGGATTAGAATCGTCGCTGAACGATCTATATTAGCAAATTATAAAGCGCTTTTTCTGGGGGTAAGTTTCTGTTAAGTGGCGGAATATCAACCTTAATACTAATCGCTGAAACGCTCGTTTGTTTTTATCTTCCTTTCACATTATGAACTTGGGCCTCTGCAGAATGTGAGATGAGACTGCCTGTTTATCGCACAACATGGTTGCATCAAACTATAGCAAACTTGTTTTTCCGCACTCGCTGAAATTCTCTGAGTGCGTCAGTCAACACTTATGCCGCATTAGACTGAAAGCCTGGCATTTTGTAAGCGAATGTTTGCACAGCGTCCATATGACCACGTCCATAAACTATCCAAACTTCATCTGACTGTCGAGGACTTCTTTCATAGCTACTGCAGTACAGACAGCCAGATGAGAGCATACAAGTGCTGCTATTAGGCAAACGCCAGGTATTTTTGCGAGCGACGGCCTTCATGGGTAGTGGTTGTAGGACGTGTTCTAATGCATCAATGAACGCTTCTTTATTTGACGTTCAAGTAAGAGGATTCGTGGACCTAAGCGAAAGTGCTTGAGTGCAGGACACGTTCAGTGTTATGATTGTCCGGCTGATCGATTGTATCCGCTTAACAAGCTTGGACGAATGGGCAGTGACAATTGATCGGATTCCACTAAATCAGAAGCGTTTGCAATAGAAACAAACTATGAGAATTTATTCCCTTATTTTCCGGCAATTATTTTACCAAGAAAGACTACTAAACACCTTGGAAACATTACTCCACCAGTCACGGCTTTTAAACTATATGATAAGGTAGCGTTCAGTTCCGTGAGCGCTGGGGTTTCTTATTTCAGGTGGGCAGGAGCTGGGACTAGGATATGAGTTCGAGCAAACTCACAGCACCTGCAACAGGAAGAAGATTAGACGGATGATTAACGACATACTCAGTTGTCCGGAGAGCAAAAGTGGGTTCTTGTTGAAGTGTGCAGCGACTTGCTAACAGCCATCAATGTGCTGAATCGCGCACATTGCTTTTTCTAATGCGCTGAAAGTGGAGTCTATCAAAACGACTGCAACCACTTTGAGTAGAAATTTTTTGGACGGCATGTGATGAGTGAAAGATAAGGAGTATTAGAAGCCGCAAAAAGAAATATCCGGTAGCGGTGATTGCGGAATTACTTTGCTACACGAAGGTGTCCTAGAAACAAACCTATTATGAACTTGAATTCGCTCGGATGCATCAGAAAAGGTCAATCGACATTTGCTATTCTCGTTAGCTTAGAGCTACTTACATCGATCGCATACCTCGGTATTTTTTCCAAATGGACTTCGGAACACTACTTGCAGATGCTAAGTTTGGAATGCAGTTATCAAGTCCGGAGATTTTCCTTCGATCACTCATGTAATTGGAAATATGTTTATCAAGGCGCTATTATATTATGCGTACCTCGTGCCAGAAAATTGGACAACGTGATCAGCATGAAACTTCTGAGGTTATTACAACCCACATCACAACACCAGAACTTTCTGCACCGAAAAGTTTTTTTGAATCACTCATACTGAACCTACTCATTTTTACTTGTCACCCATCTCATCTCTCCCCAAACACGCAACGAACCATAACTCTCGCATAAATCCAGACATGACACTCACATAATTTATTCAATGATAAACCATGGTTTCTGGAGTGGTTCGATATCGAGAAAGGGAGTGTTCCTATCTCTGTGTCCCAGAGATTCACGAAATAATTGTGCATTCAGCCGCACTGTTTCTAATTGAAAATAACCAATATGCATTAATGGTGTGTGTCATACAGTTGTACGAACTAATAGAATAAAGCAAATTTAGGTTGGCATGCTTCTTTCTAACAAACTGTAAAAAGAAGAACGCACATTGAACCAAATGCAACTAGGAGGAATTTGGAGTAAAGTACAGTTTACCAAGGTTATTAAAATACTGGAACCAGCCGCGGCGATCGCAGCTTTTCAACTGGTCCTCGAATGTAGATAACCCTATAGGGATGAATTGCTCCCAGAGGTGATATTCCATGCAAGCCCACAAATCTCAGTGCGTTATGTCACTTTAACTATAGGCGAAGAATCGGTCGGTATACACAGCACCAACGAATGTGAGCTCATATCGGTGGAAATCGTTTAGCCATGACTGGACAAGACAGAGACAATAAGCACGCGTATAAAGTGCATAGAAAGTAAACTATGTTGACGTGAAGTTACGGAATTCATTTGGACGTCCATTTCACCTAACGATGCCATCCCGAATCCTATTAACTCCAGCTGTGGGGCAAATGAAGACAATACTGACTAAGCCAATGAAACAGTTAAGGTAGCCGTCCCCTACCACTAAGGCCCACATCACTCCCAATGCGATATTCCTCAGGTTCCCGATACCAAGTAAGATGAATGTCATCAATCCACTCCATAAAATCTTAAAGAATGTTTAAGAAGAAAAGATGTCATGCAATAATACTGTTACCAATCGTCTACTTCATCGTTTGAAATTATGACTGATCCTTCCTAGCACAATTTCATTTGGGTTCCATCACTGGATCCTTTGCTATGTGGACTATTGTGCGTATCATATATGTTCAGAAGGAAATCTACTACTGAGCAGCATTCGGACTCACTTCCTCCCTTACAAAGTTTCCTTATCTACATCAGGATTGCTGGAATGAGAAGTGATAAAAGACCGGGCTCATAAGTACTCACTGAATTATTTGAAGCAACCCAATAACCGTCATTCTTCGTTCTACCGGGAACCCACTCCTATTACCAGTCACCTGATCAGCTGGTCATGATGTGATGAAACCAAATTCACTAGTTGATTGTTACCCACACATGGCTCTCGTTTGCAAATCGACTCTCCGAAACCTCCTAATCATTCGGTTTCGGGCATCCACTACCTACACAAAGCAGTTACGTCACGTTTGCTCAAAATCCTGTGATTTCACGCCTGTCTCAGGCTCACGCGGACTGACTTGAGTAAGCAACCTGTCCCATTGTTGAGATTGTCACATTGGAAGCTGGTGTGGTCGTGCGGATATTGCTTATTACACTGGAAAACGGGGTTCTTTTGAAGAGAACAAAACACACTGTGCGTCAAATTTATAACCTAACCGCTAACCACACTAATCAAGCTATCGGGCCAGTTCTACTCCTCAGTACATCCGCCTTGGCCAGTACAAATGCACGCTTTCCATTGACGCAAACGAACATTCGTTGCTCTTGTGAATGCCGATCCATCTAGGCTGCATTCAGACGAGCTTTTTTCAGCTTCGCAGTATTCGCGTCGTCACTCGACCAAGCCAGCACGTAGCTCATTGATTTTCTGCCCGAGGTAGTGGCCCGGTAAACGGTCATGACTTTTGAGTCTATTGGCTTGGGTGTCATTCAGCGTCATGGACCGAATTCAGCTCGATGAGTGCGGTTATACATCAATGCTTTGATTTTTGGTCGAACTGCTTTCCCACTCAATTCTACCTACCCTACCATTCTATGGGACTGCATACCAGAACCTCATGATGTGGACCAATCAGTGAATCGTGCAACAGCGGAGTGATTTACTTTCCTTCTCTTAAAAGATTATTGCTGTATTTCAAGTGATTATTCCCCCATCCGTTTATTCGTCTCTCACTTTGTTTCCCGCTGTTCCTGAAATCGGATCCGTTCCGGCTGAATAGCTCTGAATGGCTGAATAGCCCCGGCTGAACAGCCCCGTTGAAAATTCTCAAAAATCAAAAACAGACGTATTGCTTGACACGGCATGCATTTGTGCAAATATTACAATTTCATTTGACTCTTTTTTCCGGCGTTGCGTTAGCTTTATTCATTATCTTGGTCTTTTTTCTTGATATTCATATCTTACTTGAAAAGATCAACCGTAATGAAAACCGCGGAATTTGTTTGGGTCGGCATCATCTTTTATTCATAATACCGACCTCCTAATACCATATTTGTTTGTATTAGCTGTATTGCAAATCCTTGGATTAGCGGGAAATTTGGGTGCGGCTCTTAATATGGATGTTGTACGTGAAGTGAGTTGACTAATTTTGGTTCTGTGTATACTTGAACCAAATTTTATTTGCCGTAATGCTATACAATCACCAGCACAGTAAGCAACTTTGGAACAGTCCCATAATGGTCACAGTCCAGGTCACATTAATTTTTGTGGCCTATCAGATCTGTTTGATTAGTTTTGATTCGGTAACGCATCGTGCCGTATTTTTGAACTGTTTCAAAGTGAGAAATGCCCGGCAATTTCCTGAAACACACCAAGTTTATCCGGTGCTTGAGAACCGACTTCTTGTTTTAGTGATTTGATGCCAAATCGTTTCGATTATTTTATGTCTAAGGGAAACTAAGTACACATTTCTGAAGTCCTTTTATATTGGTCTAACCAGTACCTCCTAGATTTCTGGCCGATGCTAATGTGAGACGCATTGTGTGCACCTAACGGTTAGTTTTATTAATGGTCTCGAAAGATAAAATTTTTGCTTGATTAGGCAGAAATGTTACTAATGGCTGTTGAGCCAAAGTAAGCTGCGCGAGGCAAAGTCAGCGATGGCAATGGGCCATAGATATGAATCCAGTAGGTATCTTTTCGTTTACATGACTTAGATTCCTATAAGAGTTTGAAGCACTTTTTTATATTCTGTCCAGATGTAACTCCTACTTCTACCAAGGTTTCTATTATCTGTGTTTTCTGTTTACAGTTGATCGTTTCCAAACTTGTAGAAATTAACACTCCCTAGGTGGTTCTAATCCTACGTCCTCATAGTGTCTCATTGCAGTAGAAATACATCTTTCTACAAATATACTTCAGTCACAAATTTGTGCTTTGCTCTGCAAAATAGACTTGTCTCTAACTCCATGTAATTAAATGCCCCCTTCATGTGATTTCATTTAGGTTCTCAAAAGGTAAGAAGCTCTGTAACCCTGTGATTTTCGTCTGGATTCATGAGAACACAATTAGTAAAAAACAAAGGTTTGTTTCCTTCACTGTAGAATAATGGAGTACTAAAATCCATGGATCAATATAACGGTTCACCTCTAGGTCTTGGGTAAATGAACTAACAGTGCCAATTCACCTGTTGCTATCAGGAGTATACGTTACTGTCTCTGATAAAATCCTCATCGAAATTGTACGACAACCAGATCACGATGTATATTTCCCTCAGCTACTAAGTCAACCGCAAATCTGTCTGCATAATTCACTTGATAAGAAGAGAAATCGTTACAGCGTGGCACTATTATTCATTTAAATGAATTCTCCCATCAAATATATTATTGAGTGGCAAAAGTACGGGAAGCTGTTTACAGTACTCACGCTTGCGATGCGTATGACTTATAATAGGACACATATGTTGGTCTCACGGCTATGAGTGGAGGGATAAATTATCCTTTTTAGCTTCGTAAGTAGTTCTTCTGTGTCTCAGTAACTGTTCGATGTCATAGTAAGTCTGTTCTTCCTTCATTCATTATCTATTTGAAAAAGCTGTAATCAATACAAATTTGGCGGGTGCGCACACTCTAAATCACCCCAGGTGCGTATCCAGCAGCCAGGACACCTAGTAGACACAATGCGTGGAGGCCCAAATCACGTGCCCACGTTCCGCTCATTCGTCACTCGCCATAGTGCTGCTTGCACGCAGTCATTCCAATGGATATAACACAATCACGCCTCACTACCGCCTTAATGTGGTGAGGCGTGTTAGCGGTGGTCCTATAGCATTTGACCTATTAAGGGAATACTGAAATTGCAAGTGCGATCTGAATAAGGTGATCCGTGTAGACAGGAAAAGGGGCTCTGTGGAGAACGTTTAAGTACAACCCATTGAGTCGGTTGGACATTGCGTGATGTACGAACACGTGACCAATATGTCCACGTGACTGAAAGCTCCAACTATGCCTGACACCCAATGAATTCTTTGGCAGCGTGTGTTACCTAGTTCGCATTTGACCGTACCACGGAATAGATGTAGAGTTCGTCAGCATTACAAATCCAAGGCTTAGGGACACAGCGCATTCTATTACCTATGGGTATGACTAACATATAGGAACCTCGAATATCCAGTATGAGAACTACGCATGTCTGCTCTTAATCAGTGGTTTGCAAGATGCAATTCAAAATCTCCTTAGTTTCTGCTACTTTTTAATCAACGAGGAATACCTACATTATTATGAGTCATAACTGGAGTAGAACGTGCCCCGGTAAACACACGAGTCGATAGATCCGATTTTACTCTTACCCTTGTGGCGGTCCAACGGCAGATCTTATTGTCACTGTTTCTATTGTAGAGTCGTGTCTTAGGCCAATGTGAATGTGACCATAAGTTCATAATGTTTCCATAATCGTTCCTTTTTCACAGCCCTGCGCAAAAAGTCAATTGTTCATAGGACCGCTCGTGATCTTTCTACTCACAGGAGTATATATATATATATATATATGGCAGTCGTAAAGGTGTAGTCAGGTGAACTATTCACAGTAACCACAGCGCAAAGTTGAAACACTGGAACACTCCCATACCACGTAATTACTGAGTGTCATGAAGTAAAGTGGAACTTGGGCGAGCGATAGCAAATACGTTGTGTCACACGATACGAGCAGACGCTCAAGAATACCCCCAATACAATTCACTAGTCGGAAAGTGGAACATTGTGTGCCTGTATGTAAACGTGTCGCTACGAATAAACGCTTAACTGATAACTTCATTTACAGTGCAGGAAATTAATGACAAGCGTGTCAAAATTCGTCCGATACGACAGACACACGATGACACAGACTGTCAGTTGGGTAGAGTCGTACACTGGTTCCATGAGTTCAGTACACTCACAAATTTTACCATGGATAAGAGATTAAACAATCAGGTCCTTGTTTTCTGCAGTTGTTGATGACCATTAGTGACGTTCACTATATTTAAACAAAACCCGCACCACAATGTGGTCTGGAATAAATAATAAGCAGAATTTCACAGTTTTGCTACACTGTAACGAAAATACTCTGCTATCCGAACAGTGTAACGTAAGCAACGTGCAGAATAAAACCATACAGTCAAACCCAAGCAACTTTTCCCATTGATCCTATGTAAGTGACACAGTAAACAGACGGACTAGCCGCCGGAGCTGTTCACTTTGATAATGGTTTAAAAATTCCAGTGTGCCCGTGATTTCAATTGCAAGGTCTTGCGGGTAGGCAGTTGTCAGGACTCACTAGAAAACACTACCCGTAGGTAAAATGCAAAACCCTACTTCAACCGAGGCACGTCGTTAATCGTGATACCCGGCTTCAGGTAAGAGATGTCACACGACGCAGTTTGCCTTATCTCAGTCACTGCTTCCTGAATTCCCGCCCAAAAAATTTTGGAACACAAAGAATTCGTTTAATCCCTCCAGTTGAACTTGGAATCTTTCAGCAACTGATGCAAATGATCGAATAACAAAACACCTGTCCCTCACAAAGCTAGTGTTGACCAGGTATTTGTGCCTTATATGGAGATGGTACCTGCGCACGCTCTCCCGATAAGTCGAGTATTCGTACGTCCAGTATGATGCTTTGAATCGGTACTGACAGTTATGTGTTAACTTGTTCTGCAATCAGAGCAGTGCAAACTAATCCTTCAGTATTAATTTGAAGCACAAACATACAGTGAATAGCCGCAGTCCTGCAGCTGTTAAACCTGCGATCCGTCTGAATCGATGCTATCATCGATCACTGCTCAACAGGTTTACTTGAGCGCTGTCTGGTTGGCCTTCACAGCCCCATTACGCCCAAACGTTAATCATGTTTAGGGAAAGGTACGAACCACATTGATGTAGGAGGTTAATTAGCACTAAAACCGAAATAATTTTCTCCGATGAGCGTTAGCGAAAACTCTTCATCTTGAATGAATCGACATTTGTATTGGTATCATTCATTTTCCGGTTAATAGAAAAAGGAATCATGGTTAGGTTACATTTCAGAGACCCGGACTTGGTCCTTCAGCTTAGGTGTCGGTCTGGATGATGGAAAGCAATATAGCGGGACTTTTGTTGAAAAACTATTGCTAGTAGTCCTCAGGCGACAAAAGACGAGGGTGTCAATATAAAGAACGAAATAAATGTACCGTACAGCATTACTGAGCACTCCAAAAGACTTAGCTGATTTTGATGGAAGACAACAAAAGGCGTAGCGACGAATGCTTCGTGTGGTCGAACAACAAACAAGTGAATGTGGTAAGTTTACGCTACTGGATACAACCATTGGTGTATGGTGGATGTCCTTGGTAACATCTGTAACATGGTTGACGAACGCTTCGGCCAACGGATAACTGACCGTATATAATCTCCCAATTAACTACCTGCACTTCCAGCGGTAGATCCCGATAGACAAATAGCCCCCATAGAATAATGGTTCGTTTCATGTTTCAGTCTGACTCTTACTCCCATGCAAATCGCTCATATGGTTAGAACAGGAGGGGGAATTTACAGGAAAATTATCCCTGCAGTCTCCAGGCATATGATCATTTTACCACAAACCACGGGACCAAAGTGAGGGTCAAGCGCAAAGAAAGAGGCGATTGCAAACGATAAAAAGTACAGTGCAACCGATTGACCAACCAGACTCAAGAAAGTATACCACAAGGGGTGAACCGGGATGATCTGCCAAACAAAGCGAAGGCAGAGAAGAGCAAAAAACCAAGTATAAACGGATCAAAGAACCCACATGCAACCTGTCTATCAATTAACCAAGCAGGTCAAAATATAACCCATGCTCTTCTTGAACTACGTAGACGCACGCAGAACGGGAGGATGTATCCTACCGACATCGCACCGATGACGTCTCCTCTTTAGGTGGCGAAATGTTTTGATTGATGAGCTCAGCAAACAGGGCGATAGGCATCTAACCAAAAACTAACGGTCGAGTTCGATTCAGTCATGGCGCAGTGATAAGTTTTTCTACCTCGGTCACGCCCAAGTGGATTAGTCACCACAGACTACCACCCCTCACAACGTCACTTAAGCAATTTTTGGCTCATATTTTGGGTCCGCTATATTCACGTCAACGTTGTAGATGCCCGAAAACGGTAACGACACTCGAATGAGAGAGTGAAAGGTCAAAATGATCGCACTTTGAATGTTGGAAACAAGCTATCAAGCAGCGGCTTGTCTTTTGGGTGAACGCAGAGCAGAGTTGGAAAAAGGGTCCAAGCCAACGTGTTTACGCCATGGAAAGGAATAGCTTGCCTGGGTTCAAGCTTACAGCTGAAAATAACCACTAGAAATGCGATTGCGAATATGTGGTGGTCAGTTTGAACCCATATAATTTAGTGTGATCTAGCATTAGCGATCAAGAACTTGACGTATTAGGAGTTCAAATCAAATTACTCACTTGTGGGTAGATGAAAATACCTGTAATTGGAGGTGGTAACGTGATGCACTTATCGGTACTAATAGCCGATTAAAGGAAACAAGGACAACAAAAACAACAGCATCTGGAAATAAGGGTACTCGATTTTATTTTCTTCTCTCGATGAAAAATCATTCACGTAGATTTGAGCTGCGCTTGGTCGCACAATCATTAGGTTTATGCTATCCAACAATTCATTATTGATTTTATAGATTTGGGTATATTTTATTTCGCTTTAATCTGGTAACGCGGCTCTAACACAAGTGCAGACTGTCCTGTTGTTTTATGACAATTGTTTATCTCCCATCCCTATCACTTGAAAAGCAAGTGAAGTGTGTCAAAACGGAAGGTTGCTAAAAATTCTCGGATAACTCGCAACTGCTTCACCGTTCTTGGGTCTTATCACATGGGCCCGTTCCTCCAGTTGTCGTAAACCTTAGGATCTACTTGAACCCATTTTACGCGAAATTCAAAACAACACCCAGTTCAAGGAAGACACCTAAATTCCAGCTAAAATCTTTTGTTTACGATGAGCTTCAATAGAATGCGCTGCAGAAGGCTGCTTCATGCTTCAGTTAGTATAACATTCGAGATATCGCGTTACACATTTTAAACGTAACACACTACTCATACCGTAGCAATTGCAGTACCTGGTCTCCTAGTATAGCACATTGCACTGGAGAAAAACACCACATACGAGAGGTTCATTTGGGATTCAGGGAAGTTGAAATTGCGTTTGTCCACCGTTCTCCACCCATTGATAGTATGTGTGGGGGGACATGACTTCTACATCTATAAATTTCAGTATGAAATAAAAAATGTCAAGTTCCACTTGTGGACGAGACTTGGAAGAATGGATTTTCATTGCGCGATTGAATAAGTGCCTTCTCTCAATAGGATATTGCTATTTATTAATATAAAAATAGTAAATGACGTAAATTACATAGTTTTACCGATTCGATTGATTTCTATGCAATCAACTGCATATTCGGGACATGCAGCGGGTATTGGACGCCATCTTCCCAAGACTCATCCAAGCCTTAGGATAAAGTGGTAAATGCATAGAGAGTCCTATGTGCAACTTGGGTCAAAATTACGTTGCTTCAGCCCCGACTGCTGCGTTTGGCTGAGGAATTTTCGGACATTTCGAGGAGAATGGACATCAACAGTAGTTGCACAACGATTTAGAAATCAAGTTCACAAACTAAAGGTTACGGAACTTTAACTTCACTTGCCATGCAGACCAAAATTCTGTCTGATATACGGAGTCACTAAACAGTGCCCACTGAAGCTCAAACGCCCGAAAGACGAAAGCGATGGTTATTTGTGAGGACAGGAAACATCGGGCAACAGCAGTCTCAGTCGAACCATTTCGATTTGCCGAGGAACTCATCATTCCTCTGGGTCTCACAGACACCGCAACATATTCGGGCATTCCCTTTACTTCCAACCACCGACAGCACCTGCTCAAACTGCTAGAAGAAGTGACGCGTGCCCCGTTGAAGCCACATCAAAGAACGGATATCACGAGGAACTACCTGATACCAAGGCTGACATATTCGCTCGTGCTCGGCCAAGTTCACAGGAACACGCTAAAAAGACTGGACAACTACATCAAGCAGTATATTCGTGGCTGGTTACGTCTACCGGAAGACACCCCGATCAGCTACATTCACGGCCGGTAAACACAAAGGAGACTTAGTATCCCACGTCTGAGTGCAACAATCCCGATGCAGCGGAGAACGCGTATGGAAAAGCTCCTTTCTAATTAGTGCCGAGTACTACGCAATGTGGTCAACGATTCCGCATTTGGCAAAATTGTTCGGGATCTCAGCCTTCCGATCCGAGTTCATGGAGCATGCGTAAACACCAAGGAGGAGCTGGTGGCTGCTTGGGGTGATAGTCTGCACAACAGCGTTGACGGTC